>NW_015150548.1:1092625-1151216 GCF_000732505.1 Cyprinodon variegatus
CCTCTATTGAACGGGTGTTGATAATGCTTCTGGTACTGCTGAGAAAACTAGGACACCCTACAACGACCTGTGTTTTTCTCATACACCTTTTTTGTTTTCTTGTATTGAATCTATCACAAAAAATAAACAAAAAAAAAAAAAAAAAAAAGTGAAGAAAAAAATTTAAACTAAATTAGCTTTTTAGTTTTTAAATACCCCTTATGGAGTGAATTTTGGTCCCTTATTGTTGCAAAGATACTTTTTAAAATAAATTTTTCAATCTAAATTTTTAAAATAATTTTATAACAATCATATTTCTTCATGTTTAATTTTTTTAATGTTTTTTTTATTTTTAATTATTAGTTTTTTTTAAAATGTGTCCTGTCTGACAATCAGTAAGAATAATTGTCTTAATGCCAAAAAGAGCCCAACAGATTTTAGTTTCACAAGTGGAGCAGTAGGGCTATTGCCAAAGTGTTCCCCTTGAGTTATACATGTAAATAGCTTAGCTTAGCATGCAGGGAGTATTACAGATTATATGGCCGCTGCAATGGGAAAGTAGAACAAGAAAGGAAAAACAGGAAAAAGAAGAAAAGATGAAAGAAAGAGGAGATAAAAGGGAGGCAATAATAAAATGTCTTGGGTCTGCTTCATCACCTGCAAAGAGAGACATAAAAAGAACAGCACAATCAATGGATATAGTATAAGAGATTAAAACTGGGAGTACCGAAGGGGGTGCCCGGCACAATCACCCTTTGGAAGGTGGGGTGGACCCTCAATCAACCACCCAGAACCCTCATTGACTAAATGCGAGAGGGGCTGGAGGGAGCCATCCGAGACCCCCCCACCCTCAGGTGTCTTTATCATCCGCCCACCAGACAATGCCCTACATAGATGTGTGTTGTGAAAATGTTGTGGATGAAAGTGTCTATAATGCAACATAAAATTTGGGTGAGGGACATCATTAGAAGGCGGGACCTTCCAGTAACAACCCTCTCCGCAAGGTCCTACATGTGTGGCAGTGTGATGGATCATCCAGATGGAGGAGTCCGGGCATGGGGAAAAAAGGACTGGGGGGCTTCCTGTACTCCCAGGGAGCCAAGTCCTCCGCTGACTATGATAGGCACCCCCATTCCCTGAGAGCCCACTCGGAGAGGGTAGCCCCGCCAGTCGCACCACTATAGCTGGAGGGGCCAGGAACAGGCGGCAGGGCCCGTGAGCCAACCACTCACCAGAGCCAACACCTCCACACCCCCAACCTGTCCACCAAACCTCCTGGCTGTCCCGGTAGAAAAAAAAAATAAATACTAGTTAGCAGCCCTCACAAACCATGCAGAACCCCCCACCCCGGATGAAACCCGCACCAGGAGACGGCATGGACCAGGACTGAAATAGGGGGGCAGACACCAAGCCCTCAAACATCCAAACACATCCATTTGCATTGGGTTTGAAGTGAAAAGAATGTGATCTGTGAAATGCAACCTTTAAAAAGATGCCATTCCTGCACCTAACCCGTAAAACTAAAATTCAAAAATAAAAGTTATTGTCCAAGACTAAGATATTACAGGCTAACAAATGGAACCAAACGACCCATTCATCGGTTACCATTTGCATGTTTCCAAGCGATACAAGGCTTTGTCTATATAAGACTCAAACTCACTGCAGATCCAGACATTTGAATTGAGAACGCTTCCTGGAGAGGTGGCGAAACGTCTTCAAATCTTGGAAACCAAGTCCAGCGGATTTTTTTTTTTTTTGAATTTTTACGGAATTCTAAGACTAAGCCACTATTACAATAAAAAACAAAATGAACAGAAGGTAAGAAGTTGTACGCACAAATACAGCAGGATTGGACAAAGAAAGTAAAAATAAAGCAGGGTGAGGAAAAGTGTTACTTATGTCTTCCAGCAGCATATGCCTATAGCAGCAAAACTATTGACAAAGGATAGGGTATTTGTAAAGAAGCTCTTTGGTCTGCATTTTTTATGACATGTTAAGCATTAAGCAAATGCATTCTAGAACAAGAACCTCACTCTAATTTTGAAGCATGGATTGTTATTTGGTATTTTTGAGGCCCTATTTTAGCTCAGTTTGTTAGTAAATATAGCCTTTCTGTGTATATTTACCATAACCACATGACGTGACTGGGACAACAGTATGTCACTGTGAATGGGTAAAATGTAGGTAAGTGAGGGTGAACCTCCCAGTGTAGTTGCAAAAAAAAAAAAAAAAAAATGTCCAAGAACAAGAGTAAAAAGGCATAAGACGATATTTTGATTTTAAGACGGATAAACCCCGAGTTTTGCTGGGAAAGTCTTACCACTGAGGTTATTGTATTTATGTAGCTAATAGTGCTACTGTTGTTAGCGATGCTTTTAAGCTCTATTCTTTAAGCTGTTGGTTTCCCTCAAGGCATCACAGCATTATTCAATAGCTGTATCAATGAGCTGACATAAAACAGATGTGCCGCCATCTGAATTCCTGGTAGTTCTGCGGCACTGCCAGCAGATGGCACCACATCTGTTTTATGTCAGCTCATCATGCTTGGTGCTGAGGTTCTATTTAGGCTTAAAAAGGACAATCAAAAGACCACAATATTGACGGCTCGAGTACAGTATATAGCCTTATTTCATTATAATCAATTTTATTCTGGTCTTTAGAGAAAAAGTATTAGACATTTGAATGTTACCAATTTTAATTAAGAGAGACAAACTAAATGACGACGCGAATGTAGTGTTCCTTACACAATTATCTTTCGATTCTCTATTTTAATTCTTATTCAGATTGTGCAAATGAAAAAATACATGTAAATTAACATTTTTGAGAAGTGAGAAATATATTTCAGTACCATAAAAAAATGTTTATCTTTCGGAGTGAGTCACAGCTACTGCCAGCACCCCTCCCCTTCATCCTCACTCCCTCTCAGACAGGGGTCGGGAAAATGTCGTGTTTCCCCCTTCCCCCAAGCAGAGTCGGCGGGCGGCCTCGCACCTGCTCACACTTTCTCAGTCGCTCTCTCCATTTCCATTTATTTGTTTATTTTATTTCCTGCGAGCCTTTTGTATGTGCCGACGCCGTCTCCCCAGACAAACACGAGTTATTATGAGATCTTTGGATATGTTGTTGAATTCATTGCTGTTGGTTTTGGTTTAGTAATATTAATGTTGGCACATTGATGTGAAGCGTGTTTCACTGCCCGTCTATCTCTTCTCCTTTTTCTTTTTTCAAGTACCAGCTCCTTGCAGGCTGGAAATAAAAAAGCAAATGCAAAAAGATTGTTTTATGTTGTCATGTGTGTGAAGGAGGGTGACAGCTTGCCTCCGATCACGACCCTGCTTGTACCTGGTGACAAGGAAACAAAAAGTGCTCTTGGTATTGCTGAGGACGGCTGGACGGATCGGTTGTTTTGGGTCCGGTGACAGATACACTCCACATAGTGTCACGAACAGAGCAGGAGAGCAATAAGAGCTCCACCGCTGCCGAAGAAGACTGTCAGCCTGTTTATCAGCACACATTAAAATAGACATCAGCCACCCATCTCTCCCAGCGTGTTCCACTGCTTCTGTAGCAGGTGGGTGTCTGGGAACCTGCCTCCAGGAGTTCATACAGTGCGTCGCTTCCTGTCACTGCTTAGTGTCTCACCTAGAATAACAACCAGGTTCTTTCATTTTAAATTACAGCCCAAATCAAGGTATCACTTAGAAAAACATTTTATTCTTCTATATAAATCCGTTTGGATATCTGCACTGTTACAGTAGCTGAATATCAGAAAAAAGAAAAACATTACAGCAAAAAATTGATTTGAAATACTCAGTTGGAATGCTCAACTAGACATGCATCCGGGTGGCCCTCAACATTACCTTATATAAAAATAAAAAAAATGAACGTTATTTTTTTCTCTCCCTAAAAATAGTGAGATTACTAAACTAACACGTTTAAAAAGTTAATAATTAATTCTCTTAAACAATAAATGTGATTAAATCCTTTCTCTTTTAACACCCGTCTATGCCCGATCTAACCAGAAAATGCGATTTGTTACTTCCAGGAGGTAATTTTTTTTGGCTTTGGATTTTACAGAAATCTAGTCTTTTTTTGCATTTCATTTTAACCTTATCGTATATAATGTGTAGTCTAAAGAAAGAAACAACAAAAATGCAGATAAACATGGTGTACACTAGAACAAATCCAAATCTAGATAAGTAATTTTTTCTTAAAATTAGTGCATTTGTTCTTGCATTGAGGAGGTAAAGGAGACATTTTGCTAATGGAACAGGACAATTTACACTTAAAATAAGAAAACACAATTTCATTGTCTTATTTCAAGTGCATATTATCTAAATATCTTATTTTAAGAGTTAAATTGCTCATTCCGTTGGCAAACCATCTCATTTACCTGCTCAAATTAAGGGTAAATACACTTAATTTAAGACGTTTTTTACTCATTTGAAGACATATTTTACAAATTTTTAGATAATTTTTGCAGTGTTTTCATATTTTTCTGAACTGCTCTGACCCCTTCCTCTGAAGTTAGACAAGCAGTTTAACGTAGAGAATGCAAAAAGCATCCAGTTTCCTCAGAAAAGTCTTTTTTTTTAAGGATGAATGTCCACTTGTGCAAATAGACTGATGCTACGGATCAGGCAGTGACAGTGCCCCTTGGTTTACAGTAAAGTTTTTGCTCTCCCCAACCTTTGTAAGTGTTATAAAGAAATAGTCAACAGCAGTACAATGGATGCACTGCAATCTGCTTTAAATCACAAAGGTCTAATCATTCATAATTTCACTGTCTTGCACTTGTATTAAAAATACTTCTAAAAAAATTTCGTAATTGTCGATTAAAGTTTTCCACGGGCCCCTGCAATTACACCCCCCCAAATTCACTTGTTTTTGCCAAGCTAGTCAGATGTGAGCGTATATCTGAGTTAGCATGTCTATTTCAGCAAGAACCAAACTGTATGGACCGCAGGTTAATTGGACAATTAGCAGCTTGAAGGACTCCTGTTTGAATTTTTTTTTTGTAGCCTGCCAAACAGTCCAAGCATTCCTGAATGGTGAACATACAAAGCAAGCGCTTTCTGACATGGAGGAGCTGCATTTTGAGGGAAGTCTAGGCGGACTATCTCAGCAATGCATGGGGCATTTTGGACTGGAGTCAGGGTCAAGGTATTTTTAGCTCCCATGTACTTACCTCCAGACGCGATGTACCAACTGCTAGATCCTGTCAGCTGTTGAATAATGATAGATATGAAGAGGAGGGGGTGATTTCCCCTGAGATCTGACTACTGAGACCTTGTTGTATCTATTTCATACTTACTATGAGTCTTAGAGTAAAGAGGGGTCTGTAACTAGTAGGCAAAAGAGATATGACCAACAGTCCCAATGTACAATATATTGTGCTTTATTTAAAGTAGAGGCTTTGTGTTGGATGATACATTTTATTGAACTTAAGGGTTGTTCTGGAGTCTTCTAATATTCCCAAACCCTGGTGGCCACAGCTGCTCTCATACAGTAAACCAAGGTTCATGTTGCAGCAGCTGGCCCCTCTTCTGTAGAAGACTAATTTTATCCAGTTTTACTGTCTGTGCTTCGGCCAATTCATGGAGTTATATTAAGGCCACGCAGTCAGTTTCCAAAGTTTAAAGCGGGGGTTTGACATTCACATTTCAAAGGGTATTTTCATCCAAAAAATTCCCTGTGATAAATAGAAGCTATGCGAGTGGCAAGCGCTGTTGTCCTCATGGCCTTCATACTGGTCGGAAGGCCAAAGGATGAAAAGATACCAACCTCGCAGGAGCAATTGAAGTGAAGAAACAATAAAAGCACAACCAAGGTTGTAGACACCTTGAAAACAAAGCCTTAACTCTCAGTTTTTTTTGTGTGTATGTGTGCGTCGTCTGTACGGATTATGGTCTTTTTATGATCTGCAGCCATTTGGCCATTGGGGATGCGAGGGGGGCAAAGACATCCTGCAGCTCTGCCTCTTTTGTTGCACAGCAACGATGCCGAATGTACAGTAAACAAGTACGGCAGGGGTTCCTGTGCTTGTTGCTGCCAGTCTGCTTTTAACTTTGCTTGGTGTTTAGATCTGCTCATGAAACAGAATAAAGCCAATGTAGGTCTGTTTTATGCTCAAAGCCAAAATAAAGAAAATAAGGAAGCTCATGACATCTTTGGGAATAGGATGATTATTTGTAATCTTCTTATTTGTTGCATGTGGGGAAAAAAATGCAATACATTGGCTTGAAGAAGGGAGGAAAATTTGATCAAAAGTCTTATTTTTTCCAGTTAAAGTTTGCAAGTTTGAAGGTTTTATGAACTAAATGCAAAGTCTGACTTCTTTTTTTTAGGAATAGATAACTTTACTGGTTAAACTTATGTTGTATACGTATTGAATTTCAATTCATTTTGAATTATTTATCTAGCAACAAAAACATTTAATCTCAAGGCTCTTTAGACGAATCAATTCGATTATTGCTCATCCAGTCAGATTGATTAGATGTTCCATCTAAGGAAAACCAGCTGTTTGCATCCATTTGCTAACCTTGGAGGTGTTCAAAGCAACATTTTTAAGGCTAACAGATGTCAGATATGTCAGATTAAATTCTGCCTTAAGTTATGAATCACACATTGTCCAACTACCCAACCTACCAAGACATCACCCAAATTATTAACCAAATCAATGAACTTTTATTACATAAAAAAACATCCAACCAACTTTCAAAAAACCATAATTTAGAATCCAACAAACTTAAAATAAACCAATTAAATCAATTACCATTCACTCCACCAGTAAACCAACTAATAAAATCAAATGTATAGCATAATTCCAAAGCACAGACCAAAAAACTGTCACTATTTAAAAGGATGGAAATGGAAATGGAAAAGTTTTACATGGTACAAGGTTCCCACAGACCCTAAAAAGTCTTAAAAGGCATTCAATTGTTCAATATAACGCTAATGTCCTTATTGGCATTGAACTGCTTCAAATCAGTCTTTCATGGGTCTTAAGATTGTTCATCATAAAGAGAGTTTTATTTTTGTAATCCATATCAAACATTTCAATAATTGACCATAAATGCTGTTGCGCTGGACCTTGGGTTGATGTGCCACAAATAACTTTTTATTTGGACAACATGGGGAAGAGCAAATTCGTAAATTGGCTATTCATCCAAGAGTTTTTGGCTAATATCAGTACCAGGGAATGTGAATGAGGCACTGTGTATTTTGTGCAAGAAGTCATTCAAATTTAGCATGATGGAAATCAAGGTAGTGGAGTAAAAAAGCGTCAAAATCAAGTTACCAAGAAGCACCCCGTTCTGTACCACCCTTGTCTCTGCAATGCCAGTAGCACCAAATCTCTCAGTGTATTCTCATTATAAGTTTGTATGAAATCGTACGAAAAGTTATGCACCGTAATTTCTTACGTTTTTTTCGTTGTATGTGCATGCGCATCTAAAGCACCATTCACGAATATAGAATATAAATTACAATTAGCCCTAACCCTGACCCTAACCCTAAGATATAAAACAGCAAGCAACGTAGTTAGAGACATGAATAAGTGATGATTTGTCCGTCCGCGGATCTGCTTTTTTTTTTCTGTCTGCCAGCGCATGCGCACTGATGTGGTTTTTTGAGGAACAACGTCCAAAACGTACGAAATAGTGCGCATAACTTTTCGTACGATTTCATACGAACTATAATGAAAGCAAAGGTATTGTGGACAAAGTTTGTAAATTCAGTTCAGTAGTTGTTAAAAATATATGTTATTGGTGTGTTTTTTTAGCTTTCTTCCTATATGTAAAGTTTTTCAAATTTGAAACACTTCTTCTAGGCCAGAAAGTAATGGTTTATGTTAAAATAAAACATTTTGGTAAATTTGTCTTAACCAGATTTTTCATGTGTTTATTGTGAAGTTGGTCTAGTGTCATTAAAAAGTCTTAAATTTAACTTGCCTTAATGCTGTATTGTCTGTCACCTAAGTTTTCTATTAGGTGAGACAGAACAAAAAATTTCTTCCATGTTCTGTCGTTGTTTTCTGAATTTCCCTTCAATTATCTGTCAGAAACAATATGTTTAGAACTTAAAAGATTGGTATTAACGTCTATGAAGAACACTTGTTCTATTTCAATGGTAAGGATTACCTTCTAGTTGAAAAAAAAAGTGTTATATCTCATCCAAATATGATGTTTCCTGGCTTTATTTTTACACGTCAATATCCCTAATCCGATAAGTACATTCATAAACAGATTGCAGATAGGGTGGTAGCAGAGAGATTTCATACTGTTTTGCCATTTCCACCATCTAAATGATGTTTCTAGCTGATTCTGGTGAAATGACAAGTAATCTCTGTTGCAAATTGCCTCTGGTATCAAAAAACGCTGCAGAAAATAATAAAATACACAAAAGGTAGCATTACAAGGTCACCCGGCGGATCTTTCAATTACATAAACAACCCAAACAAAAGCTTTTATTTGAGAGACTGAATGAATCTATTATTGATAAGTGCTGAAAATAAACTTTTAGCCGCACGCCAAATAGATCCATGTTCAACTTTGATTTAAATGTCAACGAGTGCTTCATACGTTTATTAATAATAAAACTGGGTCTGCATAAAATATGAGACATAAGCAGCTTAGGGAGAACAAAATATCACTGTTCAGAAACTGTTGCCTTATGGTGTGAGACCCAACGGCATGGCAGCGTCTGACTGAATCCTTAAATGAAAAGAGGGTTGCTCCCTAATCAAAACCACAATGACAGATGCCATGTGTCAAGGACCAACTTGATTAGCTGTTTCATTGTCTTCAGTTGTCTTTTGTTTCAGCGCATCACAGATAGAAAGTTTGGCAGGGAATCAGACTGTAACCTGGCACCTGTTTCACGTCCAAAACAAAAAAAAAAAACTGTGATTTCCAGTCCAGCTGTTGTTTCTAGGGGGTTGGTAGGAGGACAGATGAAACTATCCCTGCCTTATGCGGGGGCAGTTAAAACTGAAATAGCAGCTTCTGTGTCTAAAACATCTGCAGATAAATTGATTTAAGAAAGCGTGACCAGAAGAGTTTCAGAATTCTTCTTAAAACTACAGACATGTCTTATTGATAAGAAAAGAAGTTGCTTTTGTTTTCTTTTTCTTTGTCTGTGAGAATCATGCTTTTTTTTTACTTCTTTGATTGCCTGGTTTATAAAGCCAGTATTTTCTGCCGCCTAAGGCTGTTTACCTTTTTATTTTATCAGACGCCACTGTATTTTATTCATCTGCAGTGATCTTACACCTCGGTCCTCCCATCTGTTGTTGGAACGTTTCAAATCATAGCCAAGTCCATGACAATGGAGAGCGAGTTACAATCAACAAGGTGAGGCAGTAAATATCCTTTAAACATTAAAAGCATTTCTCTATTGGTGCTTTGAAAGGTCTTCTTTAGATAGATATTGCCAAAAATGGTGTTAGCTCATCTTCTTAACAGAAGCAGAATTTATTTCCGAATTAGAATTTTGAAAGTAATATTTGTGTTAGGCCAACCAATGTCAAATATGTGACATTCTGATTTAACATACCAGTCATAACAATGAAACCAATCAATCAACCTACCAAGACCCTAACCAACTTATCAACCAAACAAGTGACCTTTCATACAGCCTACCGACACAAAACACACGCAACCAACCACACTGTAATGTAGAATCTAGCTAAAATAAATGTAAACAAATGACCAGCCAACCAACCAATTGATTTCAATTCAATTTTAATTCAGTTTAATCATACAGCCCCAGTTCACAGCACCCATCATCTCAATCACAGAGACAATTAAATCAGATCATCCAATCAGATGGTTCATTGTTTTCTATCAAATGAAAACCAGCTGAATGCATCGACTCAGTGACTTTGCAGGATAAACTCATCCTCGATGAGCATGTGGGGACACTAGATGGTTCCTTGTGTTGTGTCGATTCTACAGCAATCCCTCACACCAAGCATGCTTGTAGCAACAGTAGAGAGTAAAAACACCCTTTTAACAGGAAGAAACCTCCAAAGGACACCAGTTTAAGTGGCCCTCTGCCTACTGGGGGTTCGATGAGGTAGAAGCAGGCATATTAAGGGAACACAGAAGCACTGATCTATAAATACTTTCTATGTTAGAAAACGTAATCGTGAACTACCTCCACAGGGGGCTCTGTCTAGGAAAGTTATTTAAGTTAAAAGGGATGAAAAAGAGCACATACAGCTAGTTAGAGATAAATCTGAACCTATAGCTATGTCTAGGAAAGAAACAGGACTAAACACTTAAAAGAATCCCTACTCTATAATCTAAAATGAAAGGTGATGGCAGCAGCATAGCTTATATTTCGTTCTAGAGTGGTGGCGAGGGTTAGAGGTTGAACCAACTAATACAGAAGAATTGGAGAATACAGATAGATGTAAACAAAGATGTTAAACAATGGAGAGCAACATGGAAGGTAGCCAGGCTGTAGTCAGTTTCCTTTATCTTTTCGCTGTTTCATCCGTCCAGATCTCTCTCACTAGTTCTATGACATGCTTATTGGATGCAAGCCGAGTTGTTTTGGCTTGTTAGGACAGATGTGACTGGTGCGGTGTTGTGACATTCGTATGTTACGCTCAAGTGTATCATATAAATTAGCGGGTAGACGCGGGTCTGGTATGCCTATCGGAGCTGGGCCGTTTCAACGTGATTTTGACCCGGGTTTTTTGCCGAGTCAATTGACAGGTCAGTAAGCCTTTCCCACTGCCACTAACAGCTGATTGTTTGAAGGTTTAAACTTAAAGTTTAAACTGTTGTTTTACCCAGTGGGAAAGAGATATTATCCATCATTATCTGTGACCATTATTGTCTAATGAAATGTTGGTGTATATAACAGAATTAAATGATTTCTCACACCCCTGGTTTTAATGTCTGAAATCGATTCACATTTCAGCCTTAATACGGTCAATTCAAAGCAACTTCTCTTGGTAAACTCTTGGTAAATGTTCTGTGAAGTGTTTTTACTGAAATGGACGTCCAGTGTTTCCCTTTTCCATTGACCTCTCTGCTAACTGTCACTTGAAATTTTTATGCCATGTTTATTGTCATTGAAAGATGCATTCAGGCCTGCTGAAGCAGCCCAAGAGTATTGTTACTCTTTATTAATTTCCCTTGAAAGCATCCGTTGGACGATATGTTGCTCTTTTGTTGCCTTATTTGTATTCAGACCGTAGTAGCTGAGGAAGGGGGCACCATGCTGCTGCTCTGTAAAGTAATCCAATGATTTTACTACTAGCGGTCGAAGAAGCAGCAAGACACCACTGCTCTATTCATCCCTGGAGGTGGCGGGGGGGGGTTACGAGACATCAGTCATGTCGAAGAGATTGTGGCCTGGGTTCGCCCAGATCTTATCTCCAAATTGCTATTGCCTTCTCCTTCTATGCAGTGTGTGAGATTGTGTCTTCTGAAAAGCGTATTTTGGACCATGTTGGCAGTCTCTGGTGTTTAGCTGAGGACAGGGATCGAGTGATGGGGTCATGGTTTTCCCAGAGTACTTACCTGTCATTAGGAGCAGATCAGCAATGATACAGAGGAAGATACCAAATCACTGTGGCTGCAAACAATCAAATCCCTTTTCCGTGCTCCGCATCTGATCATTGGATCCGATGACAAATGGCAACGATACGGCCGTGCACCTTGGCGTGTGTTTGCTTTGTATTATTATATCAGACGCGTAGGTGTTTACATTTGGTGCTTTTGTTGGAGAAATGTCATTGGTGGGCATGCTGATATTCGTGCTATTTGTTTTTTTCCTCTTGTCTTTTGGTGGTGCACATGTGGTGTCACGGCGGGTCATGCCGCGAGGACATACGCAGGCTCATTTTTTATCCCTCTCCTCTGGACGCCTTGGTCGAAGGGGAGGCTTTGTCACCAGCTATCTGCCTGCCAGCGCTGGGTATTGTTATTCCAAGGTACATGCCGGTTAACATTTCTCTTTTCACTGTTGCATCTCCTCCACAACACAGCAGGGCAAAAAAAGGAGAGAAGAAAAGCTAGATTGGGAAAGAGGGGTGTCTTTTTTGCCATTTCCTCTTTCTCTTATGGCCTAACACGTTGGTATAAGACCCCCTTGTTATCTACAGTAAGGTTATGGTTATGGTGTTACCTTTAGATATATGCTTTGTCTCAGCAGACATCCTCCTTTCATTAGCTGCAAAAATCCATAGAAATGTTTGATGCTCTTGCTTGATTTCAACGGCAATACACTGCTTAAACATCTTTGATTTTCTGGGCCAATGTTGAGCAATCAGAGCCCTGCTGAGAGTCCTCTGTCAGCAATGTTCCCCCCAAAATCCTCCTATCAGCCAGTTCCAGGCCAGACACCTGATAAATACCTGTATTCATCAGCAAATGTGGTATTTATAAATATCATTTCCCGCAGTGATGAATGCCACTGATGAGGCGGACTCACGCTGAGTGATTAGGCAATTAGCGTTAACACTTGGACACGACGGAAGCTGTAGGCGTCTGCCAGATGCACAGGTCCCATCGGACCCTTTTTCCGGGACGATGATGGGGTCTTTACTGTGTGCATATTCCTCAGGTTTATTTACCCTGTGAGAAGCTGCCAGTCTTTTGCTTCGCTCGGCTGGGAACAGCTTGTAACTCAGGGAGTCTATCAAATCAATGCAGGGTGTATTGAGTGTTGATTTAGGACGGTAATTAGAGATGCAAGTCGTTTTTGATTACTTGGGGTTATGGGAGGGTTAGCAACTTAAAAGAGGGGTAATGAGAGTTTTCTGGTTCCCATCAAGGTTGTTCCACATATAAAAAGATGCTGAGTGGCCTATACATTAATATTCTCCCCTTTTTATTCTGTATCTGTTTGAAAAATGTCTTTGATTTACAATCATGTCCTGAGGTTCTGTTTGTATGGTCAACTTTTGTCTTTTGTCTCGACTACTTCTGTGATTTAGGTAATACTGAACTATGGAGGGAATTTTGTTCCATTATTGTTGCAAGCGAAGAACACTAAACATTACATTTTGAAAAATGATAATTAGAAAACAGGTTTTGCGAATAAACTTGTCTCACCATATTTTATTTTTTCACTTTTTTTCATATTCTGGTTTATTTTCCTTTTTCTTACAAATGTAGTATTTTCAAGTTTTTATTTTTACAACTTTGTATTGTCAAACTTTTTTATGTCTTTTTGCAGATTTTGTTTGATGTTTTTAAATGTTATTTTTTTTAATTCCTTATACCTGATGTTATAATATTCTCAATTTTACTTTTTTTTTTTACACCCATACTTTACAGATTAACTTTCAGGATCTACATCCTTTCAATTTTTATTTTACAGATCACATTCTCGTCATTTCTGTGGGTGAGCTGTCTCTTGGACTAAGGAAGCATTTCTATTGGTCTATAAGGATGTTAGCAACAACATAGTTTTTGGTCAAGAGCAAGTTTTAGTATTGGGCTTGAAGTAAGGAGTATGTGATCTGTAAAATGAAATATGAAGGGATCACAATTCATAAAATTTTATGTGGAAAATAGTGATAAAAAATAGAATTGCCCTCTTAAACAGAATTCTTTGCAACAATAATTGGACAACATTTGCTCCATACTGCTGAGTCAATTGTAAAGTTCACTGTTGGATGAATTCTGATTATCTGTTTATCTGATTATCATATTTCATCCCAGCTTCTCAATGAGATTTATACTTTCTCGTCAAGGTTAGAAGTTCAGAGTCATTGTCTTTTACTTCCTAAAATAATCTATCAGATCTTACAAGAGCTGGGGCGAGATGTCTTATAATAAGATCTCTAGGAAATAGAATGCTTCCTAGCATCAATTAGTAGGGGCAGTAGTCCTTTCTGGTGATTACCAACAGAATTAATGATAAAGTCAATGAAAAGATTAATAAGCTTCAAAAGAATGATACTATTTCCAATAAAACAATGAAGTAAAAATGAACATTTGGTGTGAATAATCTTTATCACAGCCACTTACACTTTCCTTCAGATGTCTGTGATTATTTATTTAATAAAAATGCATTTACAACCTCATAGCATGAAACTCCTAATAGCGTTTAGATGAGGGAACATGAAGCGTTAAACTGCTGAGACTCAGCTGCAAAATGGTCATTTGAACGGTGGAGGAAAAATGGATCCAGTGCAGCAAAGAGACATCAGCTTTTATTGGATAGAGGTTGATACTCTTGAAGTTGGATTGCAGCATTGAGTTGTTATGTTTTCTGTTTGTTCATCGTAAAAAGGTTCATTTTGACATTTGGGAAAGAAGAGACTCTTATGAATGTCAGTGTAGATTTCATAACCAGTGATATGGGCACTGTGAAAAGGCCAATGACAAAGCAAATTCCTTGCAGAGTTTATTGCAGCTTGTATCTACTTACTGCTGTAATGATTTAAAATTCATAAGGATTAGTTTATAGCTTTAGTCTACCCACAGGGAAAATATTAATGCATACTTTTTTCTATCCTGCCTTTAGGTTCTCAGAGCCTTCCTGTCCTTTGTTCTGATTCCAACCAAAAGCATGTTAGAAAGTGTTAAAAACAAGTTAGAAGCTCTTAATCTTTAAGGAGTTGTTGAAAGTAAAACATGTGTATAAATGCATAGTATAACTCAAATAACAGAATTAAAAGTATTTTTGGCGACAGTCAAACAAACTGAGTCGCCGAGCGGCTGATTAGGGGAATCCTTGTTGACGCGCTCGCTACTCAAAAGTTCAGTCCAAGATGCAGTTTAGATCCTTTTGAATCCACAGGTTGGAGCCGTGATCAAAGGCAAAGGAGAACAAAAACATCCAAAGCTTAAAGTGGTCAGCAAAAGTAGACATCCCCCATCACCTACTCACTGAAACTCACCAGGTGAGCAAAACAGCTGATCTTACAAATCACTGCTGACACCACGTGATCACCACCACAAGTATATTTTCAATATTTCTTTATCTAATTTCACCCTAAAAAATATTTAAATAAATTAAAATTAAATACAAAAAATTTCAATCATGTCAGCTGTATGAAAATTACTTTGAATATATTTTGAATTCTGAAAAGCTTTGAATTAACATTCAAAAATTCTGTAAATAGTTATCACAAATATAATTTTTCATGCTTTTTACACAAATGTGGACATGTTATAAATACAGAGAATGTTATCGTTGACAGAAATACTTTTCAGCCATATGGTCATGACCTGTTTATAATAAAGCAACATGGTAAGCATATTGAGTTTATTTGCGCAAACCAACCAAGACCTTGTAAAATAAAGGCTATAATATTCAAACAGTTGACCTACAACTCCTCTATGCTCCTGAAGTAGCTAGCTGTGCTACAGTGCTAATTGCATGGTTTCAGCTGTAATATAAATACATTCAGTCATTTCAATGCAGCTTTACTGGTTAAAAGATTGCCATTAGCATAGGCTAATGAAATTCTTGGTTATGTTTTGTCTGACTTACTTTACCAGCTCGCGTTTATGCTTTCCTATTGCTAGCAGAAATGCAAAACGTAATTACTGGTATTGAAAACTGAGCCTGGGTCTCTGTTCTTTTTACAAAAATATTGTTAAATAGCCTACTAAATAAAATGATGGAAACATTTATCAAAAGTATTGTTACCTGCTGATTTTCTAACTTCCTGTTGGAGCTAGCTATATCTCATGCAATCTCATGCAGTGTTGGCAATATACTTGGGTGTGGACAACACTGTGGGCGTTTCTCTGCATTTGAGGTGCAAATATTATTAAAGCACGATTATATGGTCCATTTACTGATTTAATACGTATTTTTTTTTTTTAATGGCTGAAGTTGAGAGGACCGCGGGAACCAGGTGACCTCCAAAGCTAACGACAGCCTGGGCTAACTGCTGCCGGTCTATAGCAGCCCTCTCTCGGCATAGCCATGTGTGAAGGTCCGCTGCTCTGATGGCGTTTTTTTTTTTTTATTATTGGCAAAATGTTAATTTGATTTGTGTTTATCTGAGTGTGTCAATCATTATTCCCCCACAAAATTTAAAAGGTATTAATTTATTATTATCTAGAGACTATTGATAACGGGAGGAGAAATTCAGCCGTAGACGAGCCGGGCATATGATGATGTCACCGGTACGCTTCTGTTCCTTTTGACCCATATTTATGCTGCATGCTCCTTTTCCCATACTTTCCTGTGTTCTTTTCAAGAACATACTTGGCGAGGACAAGAGTCCGTACTTGCGTTCTAGTGAATTGGGAAATGGCCTGTGCCTCTGTTGTTTGAACAAGCCCCAGATCAACCCTATAATTAATACTCTCATTAAGTAACAAAAAAGGGGCCTTCAGATCATAGAACAAAGGGGACATTGGAACTAATTAGAAAATTTTTTGAAAGAAGTTCAGAGATGGAGAAAACACCTACAAGAGGAACAGGGGGGACCAGCTGCAGCTTAACATTTTGAAACGTCTAAAGATCTATAAAACAATTTTGAGTCGTAAAACAATCTCCAACTGATTCAGACCGTACAAACAGTGAATATAGAAGTTTGTGGTCTGGTACTAGTATAATAAACTCTTCAGGTTCTTCACCTGCAAGGTAATTTAACTTGTTTCCACTTTTCTTGTTTCCTATATCTTCTGCTGTGCACGATAATATAGACATCTATTTTGTTAATTTTTAAGTTAAAGTTCAACATTCTGAGTAGGTGTCTGTCTGTCTGTCTGTTTGCCTGTCTGTCTTTCTAGGTTGTCTCAAAGTTTTAAAATATCTGGTTACTTTTAAGCTTAAGTTTTTTTGCTAGATACATCTATCTGTCAACACAAACACATCGATAAAATGAATTGAAAAAGCTATGCTTTCACTCTTGGTAAGATAGTGTTTGGACACAGGATCAAATACTTTCTTAAAAATACTCATAATTTGCCAATAGGTGACAAAATGTTTGGAGAAAACGATCTTGCAGACTCTACAAAGCTTCAATTTTTTATAGCTGTATTTTATAAGTATAATATTTTGTAGCATATACTGAAAACCATCAGCAGTGGTGTTGCAAACAGACAATTAGCTCATAAGTTGACTGGATTTCATACCAGTAACTTCGAGCTTCTGCAATTGCATTTCAGCCAAACATTTCTTATCTCACATGATATCCAGTGTTTCAGTAGCACTGAAGTATTAGTAGCACCTTATTTTTAGGTACTTCCATCAAGGACCTGTTTATTAGCTGCCCGTTGAATGTCCAAACTGCTCTTGCGTCAACATTGAAATTTCACACTTCACCTCCGTTTCTTTTTCCTCCCTCAAATAACCAGCAGCTCATAGTCCCAGTATGACGTTATGTTTCTATTGGATGATTTAACTTCGATGTTCCTATCTTTAAACGGGGGAAAATGACCTGTTTGACCCTCCGAAGGCTGAAAAAAGGCAAAAATTCTCATTGCTTCAGCCAAGCGTCGCTAAGACGATTACCCCTTTCCTGCCATTTGATTTCAGCTCATCATTGTTCCTCCCTTCTTCTGAGAAGTGCCGCTGTGGCTGTAAAAAGAAAATCATTTGCAATCTGTCCCGTTTTTAAATTATCATTTCAAGAGTAAAAAGTCTTGGACTAGACGTTATGTTTGAGGTTTCTTTTTCCCTTTGCAAGCCTTCTATAAGGAAGTCTTCTTGTACAAAACCTTTTAAACTTAGTCTGTCTAAAAGGGGTCAGCGATATAAGACAGCTTTAATCTGTAGCCTTTTTTTGCTAGGGGAACTTTTTTGCTCCTTATCTGACAGGAAAAAAAAAAAGAAATCCTTTTGCAGAACATAGTATAGCGATTTAGTTGATCTGTTGAGGTCTTTGAGCTTTGCAGCGATGTTGTGCCAATTGCTGTGTGGAGAAAAGTAGGCATTTGATGACCCCTACGTAATGGTATAATGCCTGTAATTATGACAGCTGAGGATGGACATGGAGTTAATGGAGCCACCACATCAAAACACACAAACAGTGAAGCCCGCTGTGCCAGCTCATCTAAGTCAAGGCAGTTGCCAGAAATAGCCTTGATTGGGCCCTAAATAATTCAGCTTTTTTTTTCCCTTTACCCTGCTCCTTCCAGAAAGAACCGGGGGAGCAATTGATGAGAGCGGGTGAATATTTAATAGCCGCGCAGTCTTTTTGGACAAACCGGAGGCCATGGTTGACAAGAGCCAGGAAATCTAACAGAGAGAAAAAGGACGTTGCTCAGCGAGGAAGGGGTCAACGCAAACAGTGAGAAAAGATAGCAGCTTCACCATATCGCCACAAGCTGCCTGAGCTCCCAGGTCCTCTCAAGCATTTAAGCGTCTGATTAAAAGTTCAACAGAACTGTTTGACTGCCATGTGAGAAACTTTGCTCTAGCGCTTCTTGGCTGGGTGTCTGTCATGTTAATTGTGAACAGATGTGTGTGTTAGTGAAAGCTTTTTAAATTTTTTCATTGCAAATTGTCCCTTTTTTTTTTAGCTTTTAAGCCAGCAGGAAAGTAGATAAAGCCTTTTTTGTCACCTCAGTTCTCTCTCCAACATGTAAGGTTAATTTCCCGGTAGATTTGAGCCATATGTTTCTGGAGAATATAGACTTTGACGATGCTGAATAGAGAATCGGAAGTTCAGGGGCAATAACTGTGGTTTCATCCAATTCTAATTGGAATTTTTTGCAAACTTTCCAAATGTGGAAAAGACAAAATGCAGATTGGAGGTGTTTCCATCTGAAGGAGAGAATTCATAGGCAATGTAAAGTGTAATAAACAGAAGGTAGAGTTTGCAAGCTAACACTCATTACAGATCAGTTATGGACCAAGGTTTTAATGCATTTGTTGCAAATCAGACAATTTGTAATTCATCATGTCAGCTAGCATTAGCGATGTTGCATCCATGTCAAAAGAGAAATGTGATTTTAGTGGGATGTTGGTGGAAACAGCTAATAAAAGCGGGGTAATAAAAGAGGTAAATATTCACTACATACATTTCCATCTCGTCTTATTTTGAAAAAGTCAAAAAACCTCCTTGAGCAAGCGGTGAAACTTTTTGGGGAAATTTACAAAGTTGATTCAAATTTTTGTCTTTCTAACAAGCTCTTTTAAAGTTATACTTGAAAAACAAAAAACGTTGATAGAAACACATATAATGTACTCTTTATGGCCTTAATGGGTTGCTTACATTAAATACAACATTTAAAAATAAAATTAACTGCAACTTTTTAATACCTTATTCCCACAAAGTTATCAAGATTCCAATTTAGGTTTTGCCTTTGACTAGGCCAGTGTTACAAAAATGTCCTCCCCTTCATCCCTTCATTGCAGTGGCATTCTCATGAAATTGTATTTTGAAGATCAAATTGTCTTTACTTGTTGGGGGTTGGATCCTCTGGAGATTTACGCTTTTGGTCTTAACTGCAAAGTTATTATTTTATTTTTTTTATTAGGACATTTTCCAAGCTTAATTTCTCTTTTTATATACTAGAGGATCCACTGATGACGAGATGCGCCTCAGGTGTGTTGGAGGCTCAGCTCGGGAGGATCCACGGCGCACTCTGCTGGAGAGAGGTGGTACAGCTCCAGATCCCAACACTGTCATATTTTTGTGAACAGAATATCTTTACCCGCATCAATAATGGAACCTATTCCACTCCATATGTTACATATTATAGCAATGTTATAAACTATGTGTTGTGGCTACAACATAGCAAATTGGACACCAGGACTTTTCAAAAGTAAAGTACTGCACCTTTAAAACACCAAATACAATTTTGTTTAAATGCCATCCTGGGCAACTGCCCAAAATAACCCTTTGACCCTCTAAATACTCAGTCTGCTGGTCAACTTGTCCTCACGTGTTGGTTTAGTTTAGCCTTCAGAGGTAGAGCAATGCAGCATCACAGCTGGAGGGTTGAGTTTAGAAACGTTATTGCTTTAGATTAGAACTTTTTCTCAAGCTTTTTGAGCTCCATTTACAGTTTTTTTTTTTACCTGCCTTTTGAGATGAGTGACTGGAGCTGTTTTTGCCATCTAAAACCTATTAGTTTGAAGTGAAAATCTGTTTTTTTTATTTTTTTTTTTACATTTGATGTGCTGCTTTGTTATTCAAAATGAAACCGGACAAGGAAGCTAATTAAGCAGAGTAGTAAACCACATGTACGTTGGTAAATGATAGACTGATTTCTAATCCGCCCACAGATTGCTTTCTGCTGATTTTCTGAGAACCATAAAGCAGTTCTTGCACTAAACCAAAAAAAAAAAAGAAGAGGCAAAAGGGGAAATTAAATATTCCATCTTTGGAGCCTTGATATTCATGTATATTCAGCACTGAGAACCGCTTTTTTTTTTCTTCTTTTTTTTCTGAAAATGAACAATCACAGATGGAAAAGGTCACCGTTGTGCTGAAGTAGTGCATTATGGGAGTGAAATAATTGCTTTTCTCACATTAGTTCCTATTGTAATGAAATCATGGCACTGCCCTGACACTGAATGACAGATTACGCCACGGTTCAATCACACGAGTGTGGGGGTGTAGGGGCTGGTGCAGGAGGGGGGGTGTCGGCGGCGGTGGGGGTCAATTGGCTTTTGTTGGAAAAGCGACGCTCTCCCAAAGTCTCTACATAAATCATTTGTATCATTTTCAGTCCTTTTAACTAACGGCACCACTTTCATCAAGAGGTTTGTGTCATAGCGCTCTGATTGTTTTGAAGTGAGAGCCATTGTCTGAGCAGGGAGAAAGAATAGAGCGTAATGATTTGTAATGTGGCGTATTTAAAGACACGTAGGAGTAATTTAGTCTCTTTTTTTTTCTTTCCTCATCTCTCTTCCTCTATCATCCCCTCGTCTTTGTTTTTTTTTTTCGCTCCAGTGCGGCGAGCTAAGCGGCCGTTTCTCGCCGGTTGCTCAGATCTTTGAAACCCAACTGTGTTAATCATGGTTTATGTGTGGGAGACATCAACCCTCCCTTCGCTTCACCTGCTGGGTTAACACACACGCACGAGTCTCTGAAGGGCACCTTCGCCCGAGCCCTTTTCATTTACAAGGCAGACGATGGGCGATCACTTATCTACTGTGGTTTCTTTCCGTGTGTTCGACATGTTTCTACACCTCTTAAATCTGCTCAGCGGGTTTTCTGAAATGTCTTGGCCCGTTTGCGCCGTCATCTCTGTATCTTAAGCCCTTGCAAGCAACATTCCGATGAGTTTTGAGCATCGATGCAAATGCTTTGGTCACAATAACACTAAAAAGAATAGCTGCAGTTCAACAGGAAGGTTAGGCAATTACTTTTTCCTCATCCAAGGTATCAGCCATGGTATTGTGTGGTTTGTGTTATATAAAATTTTTTAATACAAAAAAAAAAAAAAAAAACAGGGAAAAAAAGGTTTCCATCAAAGCAGACTTTATTTCATGATGTCTGCAACATGTCAGCTGTGTCTATGACGCGTGAAATTGATTCTGAATCTCGGGGAAACGTTGTGGGATAATTTATTAACTATAGTCCTGTTTTCTCCTGCGCTGTCATACCTATTTACTGATGTACAGATTTCTTTGGTTTTTGCTCTATTTCTTTTCACTCCAATGTTTTTAGAAACATTTTTCATATCAAATAAACCCTGAGTTGGTAAAATTTACACACCAGTTGGAGTGTTTGAGCATTCTGTTTGAGATCAAGCCTGGACATCTCAGTCATATTTTGGTCCAGACTTTGACTAGGCCTTTCCAAAACCTCCATTTCGGGTTTTTTGTATAGCTTTAGAGGGAAGTACTTGCTACTGTAATGATTATCCAAATGCTCTTGAGGGAACACTCACAACCTGACATGTGGTCTCTTATTATACTGTAGCACACAGGTCATGAACTAACCTAACACCAGAAAAGACTGTTCTAAAGGTTAGGGATGAAAGTGAGATGGTTTTTGGATTCTCTGCTGCAGCAGGACCTGGCAAGCTTACCGTTACACAATTGGGTGTGTTTTCAGGGTTTAAAGTTATGATTTGATGGAATATGAATAATAAAACTGGTGTAATAGATCATTTCGATATGCGGATAACTGCAGAGGTCCTGTTGTGATATAAAGAATTTGGTTGATTCTTTGGTAAAAGTTCTAGTTCAGAACTAAGAAATAATAATTAAAAAAAATAATTGGTTGAATTTTACTCTTTTACAATTTCAATAAAAAATGTTGTACATGGAAATTGAAAAAGAAAAATGCAATCCAGGAATAACAATTGGAAAAAGAGATTTCTTTTTCATTTATTTCATATTATTTTTTTTTTTAATTAAATTATATTTATTGTTTCAATTTTTTCATATTTGTTCGTTTTCTGAAAATAATTTTCTTGTTTTTGTTCAGAATTTATGTTTCCATTATTTAAAATATTTTTTTTCTGATTAAGTTTAATGAATTTCATCGTTTCTAAAGGATGAAATTCTGCTCTGTGTTAAAGGGCTCTTAGAATTATTCTATAGGGTATTTGCTCCTTAACGTCTCTGAATAGGGTGTGTAACATTAGTTGGGCTGAAAATTACATATTTGCTGTTCTATGAGCCCTAATGCAAGCCTGGATAAAAGCCCTAGAATAAAACAACAGGTTTTCTTCCTTTTATGGTATGATCATGAATATTTAGATGAGCTGTGCGCTGATTGGTTGGTTTACAACGAGCAAAGCTGCTGAGCATCATAGCAACAAGCACTCGCTTAATGAAACATTGAGATTGTTGATATGGTAGGGTGACCAGACATTCTATTTTTCCTGGACATGGCCTACTTTTCATACCTAAAAAAATACCCGGGGGGAATTTGAAAGTCGTCCTGAATTCTGGATGACTACAGCCCAGCATGCAGTTGAAACACCTTCGAACCAAGCCGTCGCTCCAAGAGAAAGGAGGAGTCGATGGGGTTTGAACTTCTCTGTACGTCCATTTCACCCGCTGAACTATTATTATTCATCTATGACAATGGAAACTAGGTTTTGCATTCTATGACCCCTTTAAAGATGACATTCTCTTCACTTTTGGGGGCGGGGTTTCTTGTCGAGTGAGGAGCATAGAAGCATTTCTATTGGTCTGCTGAATGTTAGCAACATTTTTATTGGTCAAGAGTGACTATTATTGAGGTTTATTTAAAGAGAATGTGATCTGTAAAACAGTTTGAAAAGAATATAACATGAATATTATATCAATTTCAAACATCAGTTTCAATGTGAAAAAGAGAAATTCTTTAATAAATCTTTTATTTAATTGAAAAAAATATATAAAATTGGATTTTTTTAGAGGTTGACTTCTGGATTCTATTTCCATTTACAAAAACATCTTTGTTTGCAACAATAATGTAACAAACTTCTCTAAATAAAGGTCTTGCCTTAAAAATTTAAAACAAAATGTCCTTAATAAAGCACATTTTTCACATCACATGTACACAGAATGAACTGTGGTGTTTCTGGTATTTAATATTTATACTAAAACAGAGGGGAAAATTATGTCTTAGAAACAGACTGCTGGTTATGATTAAGAATCTAAAATGTGTTACTTCAAGTTTTCTGTAAGATGTACATTTTTATAGTTTTGGAGGTAATCTATTTTAAGAAGTTTATAACAAACTGAATCACTTACAGAAATCAGATATACAAGCAAAAAAATTATGAAAAAAGCCTCTGTAAAGAAAAGCCTTAGAACAGCTGTTTATTAAAACTTTAGAAGATTACAGCAAAATCAAACTTATTTGAAATAAAACATAAAGCAATAGAAGATCCAAGACTTAATAGCAAAAGTTGTGAAATCTAACAATGAAGTCTGGCTTTATGCTAATCATAAATTAAAACAAAGATGACATTTTTCAGTAAGCAAGCTCCACATCTGTCAATGTCTGTAAATCTTCAGGCTTCTCAACTTTGAAGTCAAACAGCAGCGCCTGCAAGCCGTATATTCATTCGCACCTTCGCAGAGGTACTGTGATCTATGCGGAACCTCATCCAAACCCATTTTCACTGTTTACACACATTGACCTTTCTGCTAATTGCTTTTATGATGATGAATCGAGGAGGGCGATGGCGAGAAGTCACCCTTCTAACACAGACATCCCTCGCAGGGTTTTCTTTATGCTGATCACAACTTTCACAATTAGACAAAGTGTGATAACACCATTTATGCAGCAGAGAAATCCATAGCAATTATGCTTGGAGGGCATTTCTCTGCTGCTTATCCCTCATACAGACGCCGAGCAGCACATAGACTCTTTGGAATTGCGAAAGCTCTCATGGGAGGTTTGTGGGGCAAGGGGCTGTTTGTAGGATATCCTCAGCTCTTATATTCACACTAAACCATTAGTCTGTTTGTTTGTTTTCTTAGAAAATACCCCTGGCCCAGTTTTCAAGTGTCTGGTTTTCTTTTTACCTGACCAAAACAACCAAAAGAGTATACATGCCATTTAGTTTTGTCCCTATTTGAGACATCATCTTCCTGTTAACTTTATTGTCTGTTTTTTTCTTTACTAAAGAAAGTCTACCAGATCTTTTTGCACCTGTTGACCGTTCTTGTTAATAAGCTAAGAGAAAAAAATACTGTCGCTGCTTTTTTTTTTCTTCCTACAAGAAATAAGTTCCTCTGTATCTCTTTTCCTTGATCAAGGGGTTGGTGTATGGAGGACCAATCCTGCCATAATTCAAAATCAATACATAAATAAATACATGCTCAAAAAATAAATAATCTTACAATTAATTGCAGAGCAGCCACCCCACCTCTCAAAAAAGTCCTCCTTTTCAGAAACCCAAGTATTAGCATTGTTTTCAAAAACAGTTGCTAAATCTTTCAGCACACTGACCACTTCAGAGTAGGTAGCCATGTTTGTTGTCACTGTGGCCGGTTGCTGCTAACCAACCAATGGGCAGAAGTTGAGACCTTAAGACCAATTTGCATAATGAGGCAGAAATGCATACAGAAATGTAAAAACGACATGCAGAAATAAATAGCATGTGAGAAATAAATAGTGTAAATACAAAATGAAGAATAAACCAGACAAAAATATTATCACATGCACATAAATACTTAAAGAAATACGTAATAGATAAATAAAATTTTAGAATATAACGGACAATAGATAAATAAGGTAATTATTGCAAAGGCAAATAAACAAAGAACCTAATTAAAAGATATCTATATATTTATACCTCACTGTATAATTTAATTTCTACCTACATTTATTTGTTTATTATATATTCGGGGGGCAATTAATCGTACGCTTATTTATTTTTGGAGCATTTATTTATTTCTGTATTTATTTTTGATTATGGCAGGATTGGTCCTCCATATAGATGGAGCTATTTCTATTGGAATTTGTTTTGCATACTTTTTTGTTTCCCTTTAAATGATCTTTGTGTTTACCTTGTACTATATTCCTACTGTGATTTTTGCGCATTCTTCTTATTCCACTGGTTCAGATCTTGTGTTTAGCTGTGTCCTTTTTGCTAGACCGAACCATTTAGGAAGCTGCTATTATATTAATGATGTGTGCTCGACCTGGTTGTTTTTCTTTACAAAGCAGTCCTTAGTTATCACTTCTTTATTCTGTCCTGGACAAAAATGTTGTTGGGGTTTTAGTGCCATAATGTGTGTGTGTGGCACAGTTATTTTTCCACTCTCATAGAAAGTACCCCTGGCCTTACTACTTGCCTGTTTAGCTTTCTAAGAGTGATCCATTTATTAAGCCAATACTGACATAAATTTTGCATACTCATTGTCCATTTCCTTTAAAGTACAGCGTAATCCTGTCTCAGTGCTTCTGTGTTAGCTGTGCCACTTTCCTGGACTGAGCCATGGACAGAATAATTGCTACCATAAATTTCGCTTACTCTTATTGTTTTTCTTTTCTTGCAAAAAGTACTCTCGGGCTTATTGCCTCTGTGGTTAGCTGTCTCTTCCCTGTAATAACGTTTTATGGATTGATTTTGTGTACAGTTTTCTTTTTTCTTCTTAGAAAGTATTCTTGTCTCTCTCATGACTGCAGAATTCATTCAGACGCTTCAGGACAGATTATTGTACCACACTACAAAAGTGACTTTCTTGACCCTTTTCTGAGTTAAAGCAAGAACTCAACAGAAATGTTTTACAAATTTGGGAAACAAACTCTCTTGGCTATTCTGTGTGAGCATATGAGAGCTAAGTATGTTGGAGCTAATTCATTTGAAAAGTCAGTTTTGTATCCAGACAGTTTAAGTCACAATGCACTTCAGTGAAGTACAAACAGATCAATACTCTACTCTACACTTATAAAGTTGTTAGTAATGGTGAGGGTCATTATTAGTGCTTCCTCTACTTTTCCAGATAATCCTGTTTCCTTAAGAGCTCTAGTAGATGAAGATTGACACATCCTGCTACTTCCCACTCCTCTTCAAATGCCACTCTTGCTTTCCTCCAGTTCCTCCGTGTATACTCGCATACGGAGTGACTAGTGCCGTGTGCGTCTATAAAATTAGTGTTTTAGACCTTTAATGGCATGTCTACTAGTTAACATGACTGCAAATGTTATTTTATTTCTTCTGTATGAGTGTTTTTCAGAGTAATTTTGGAAGTAGTGTGAACGTTTTCCATGTTTGGCCAGTGCCTCTAGAGTTACAACGAGATTAAAATTAAGTCACAATGCTAGGGAGAGAAAATGTAAATGCCCTTTTTTTTTCCATCAGCCTCCTCCGGTATTTTAAGATTTAAAAGTGTGACCTTGTAGCTCAACAATCGGTTAAGATGTTAAGCAAACTCATAAATAAACAAAATGTTGACTTACTAGCATTTTTATTTACAGGATCTGGCAGAAAATATTCAAAATCTTCTTTGCATTGAACCTTCAGGCCATTGGTTCAGCAGTGTCAGATCTATCACCTTGGCACTCTTAGTTCCAGTTAGAGTTACTTTAACACCAAGCACAAATATTGGACAACCAACAGCTCTTCAGAATCCTTCGTCCTTTGGGTCATTCTTTCTATCTGACTCCAGCTCTAGCAAGGGATGCACGATATAATCGGCCCCCTATCGGTATCGGCCTGTATCGGCCTTAAAACTGAATATCGGATATCGGCCACCCCACCGATATTTAACCCGATATTTGATCAGCTTCTGAGTTTCTAAAGTCTAAAAAAAAAAAAAAAATACTTCTTCTTCTTCTTCCTCAAAAACTTCTTTTTTACAGAATTAAAAACTTCTAAAGACGAGGGAAAAATATTGATACATTAAAATATCACAATATCTTCATATGCTGATATATTGCCATTTAAAAACACCATATCAATCTCTTTTACTAATTAAATATTGCTATATGTCATCATTATGCTACAAAATCCCCCGAAAATTCACGAAATGTTGCCATATTTTTATATGTTGATATATTGACGCGGTATCGATCTATTTTACTAACAAAATCTCACAAGAATTTGCAAAATATCGCGAGAGTTTGTAACAGAACGATAAAATTTCACGAGATTTTGAAAGTAAAATAGATCGATATCGCGTTTTTAAAAATCTATTTGATATCAGCATATGAAAATATAGTTGAGTATATTATTAAGTGTCAGAAACGGATAACAAAACTGCTATTTTCAATGACTACTTATTTTTGTCCAGCTTTAACATCGGTATCGATATCGGTTATCGGCTACATGAGTTTTAAAATATCGGCATATCGGATATCGGAAAAAATCCCAATATCGTGCATCCCTAGCTCTAGCCCATCTTGGTCAGGTCAGCCTGTTTTGTTACTAGTTTGGGACAGCCTTTCTTATGCTTTCTCTGGGAGTTCCAGTGAAACGTAAGCCCCAGGTGACGTTAGCTGTCAGTTTACGTAGGCCATGCTCCATCCAGCTCTTTCTCCTCTTCCTGATTTCTTCTGCAAGAAGTTACCATATTCTTTTCCAAAAGCTGCCATTGATGTTGACTGGACTTTCTTAATGGTGGTATCAGGAAAGTCTATATTATTCTTTTTTTCTTGCTAATGATTGCACTCTTTAACCGCAAATAAATCAATAAACGATTAAGCAAAGATTATCAATTATGTATTGTATGCTGTGGCATTCCCGGAAGGATATTACGCAATGTCACAGAGCTTTAAACATGGGTTTCATTAAAATTACTATCATTTCATCAACAAAAAATATCTATGGTAAATTTCCAAAGTGGTACCCAATCTATGAAAGGAGTTGGCTGTGAGTGTGAATGTTATTGAGGTATCATGGGGGAGTTAGTACTTGTGAAAAAGCTAGAAGGTACACTAAAGCATACAAAAATACTGGAAAAATTGACCTCAATGAATCTATTAATCATAAAACTGTGGAGAGATTTCTTGATATGAGATTTCTTTACCTTGGCTTGCTTTGATAAAAAAAAAAAGCAAGAAGATAAAACTACCTCAATAACTTATTTGTTTGTGTGGTATTTATGTCTGGAGAGCGTTTCCATGTAGGAGTTTCTCTTGTTTCAGCTTTGCTGTCACAAGCTTTCTCCTTTCTGCTGTGGCAGTTGGCAGCTGCTCAGTTGCCCATTCTGCTGTTGCTTCCCGCTATAACTCTCATACCGTCCGTCTCAGGTTGATGCACGGCTCCCAGATGTGGTAAAATGTTATTTTGTTGGTGAAATTAAGTCAATTAGAGGCAGGAAAATGAGTAATATGTGTCTGTGTGTCTGTTATCTGTAGGGTTCTTACTAAAAGGATTGCATCTAACAAAGCTAAGCCTTTAAAAAAAAAAAATTTAATACATCCTTACTCATTCATCTAGAAATATGAAACATGTCCCTCGCCTTGCTTCCTCTCGCTTTCTTTCATGGGGGTCCAACACATTGATGTTACAGATATGAATCACTATCCAGCAGGAATCCGCCTGATCTCTTGTTTGATACATCACAAGCAATGACTCTCTTTTCTCGTTCCAGCAGCAATAAAATACAATATTCCCTTTAAAATGCCCACAGATACTGCACTTTTTCTGCCCTTCATATGATATTTGGCAGGCTAAAGCAATCTCGATTCCCATAAAGCGTGAACTGTCTAGTTTTTCTCCTTTTGCTGACAGAGTACACAATGTCATCCAGTCAGAGGTGTGGATATTTCCTCAAATGAATGTTTTATACCTGATCTGAATGTAATGGACAATAACTTACCTGGACTTGCAGTCATTGAACCTTAGCCTTGAACAAAAGATATACTGATGTTTTCTTAACTTTGAAATTTGATCTATTATTATATTTGATACCCATGGATGTCAGAGTGTATAGATGCAGGACAAATACTCAATACCCTCAGCTAATGATGTGTCAATCAATTCAGAAAGCAACACTACAGGGAATCCTGTTATTGCAAGACTGGTTAATTGGGCTGAGACCCTTTCTGGTGGGTTTAGAGAAGAGCTCCCATCACCAAATCAAAGATCTCATAATCTCAGCACAAGGACAGCATAAAGTTCCCCTCTGGGAAAGGAGAACCAAAGTACCCGTCGGGCAATCGTTAGCTGCCGTTCGCCATTCCTGGCTGACGGAATGGAGGTTTGAATTTTCTAATGAGGAATCAATGGTAGGATGGAAAGGACCCTAAGGCTCCAGGGGCTTGTTTCTCCATTTATTCAGTTCTAACTTTCCCCCTTTTCACAGTCCTTACTTTTTCAAGAATATCTTCTCTTGCGATAAACATCTTCCATCTTTGAAATAAACTTTAAAGGGGGGGTTGTTTGTTTATGTCTGTGTTTCTGGGAAGCTGTTTCCTATATGTCTGAGCAAAGCTAAACCCTGCTATGCAATGTATCTTAGGGATAAAATCTCAACTTTTTTTGTGTGCGTATGCTTTTTTTGGACAAATCAACAGTCATCTGCTCAATGCACTCCTCTGTTTTACAGCTTTTTGTTCCGCTTTAGTGATAAAACAAATGCAAAGAGCATTAGGAACCTTTGCATTTGGTGGATCAGAGTTCCAACACCCCAAGGTTGACAAACAAATTTAATATCTACTCTGTATTTACACCAACTGCTGAAATATCATCTGCAGGATTCACCCTTTGAGGTGTATTAATTATGAACACTACAACCCTTACACTCTGATAACTCTGTTTCTTTTTTTGTCTTCTCTCTGTCTCTCTGTCTTCTAGGTAAGCAAAGATTCCCTCTTTCCCTCCTAACAAATGTGGTTGCAGAAGCCCCCCTGCAGCAGTCATGAGTAATGTATGGCTTATTTATCATGATTCAAGCTAATTATGTCTGAACACTATGTTCTAAATCTGCTTTGTGCCATTACTGAACAAACACTGCTGGTTTCTGATTGTGTTTATGGTTGATTGGAATCAAATTAAAATTCCTGTTTGCTGTGTGTTAGTTGAAGAAAGTGGAAGTAAAAACATGAAAAGGATTTGTGATTAGTGGGGGTCTCGCTGTCTTCTTGTGTGCCAAGTTGCAGAAAATTAAGCTTAAAATATTTTTTTTTAAAAAGCAGTTCATTTGGTAGATAAAATGTTGCTTAAAGTATTCACACTTTGTAAATTACAAGTTAATTGAGTTTCATTTATCCTTGTTGAGTTCATATAAAATAATCCAACGTTGTATTAGTTTAAAAACCAATGTATAAAAGTAGCAATATTTGATTCAAACAATTCAAACCAGATGTTTTAAAGAACTTTAAAAGTTTTTTTTTTTCTATTTATTGTTTTTATAAAGTCAAAAACAGATTCCATTTTAAAAAATACCTATTACCACTTCTTTAAAATGCTATTCATTGCTGTGCTAAATATCTATGCAGCCATTTCTAGACATAATAACATTGTGTGACAAAGCAAAACTAAAAGATATAAAGTTAAGTTCAGTTTTCTGCAGAAAACTGAACTGAAAATAGCCGTTTATGCTATGGTTAGGTAACTAATGTGGATTCAGAAACAATTGTATTGCACTATTAGAAATAGCAACTTTTAGAGCAAATTTTGCTTCACATCAGCCATGGAAGGAGAACATTTAAATGTAATTACCAATCTCAAATTATCATGTATACGAAGTGGAATGTAAATGAGCAGGAAAAAAAATTGACTTCGGCTGGTTGTAACAGATTGCCGTAGCTGTGAGCTAAAGATGCTAAATTAACTTAGCGTGCCGCCAGTGTTCAGTTGTTTTGTGTTTCCTTGTGGGTTGGGAGATGGTTATGACATCTACCAAGCACACATTCTTTTCCTGATATCTATGTCCCTGATATTGAATGAAAGTGTAATAATATATTGGAAAAGATATTTTCAACATTAAAAGTTTCATGCTTATGAGATTTACCAGAAGACATTACAAAACACATGTTAACTCTCATTACTTCCATAATAAACAAAACAATGATACATTACTGTTTTTATGTTAGTCCCATTGATGCCTCAAAACAATGTTGTGTAACTTTTGACCAGATTAGCTAAATTTGACAGGCATTATATGATTTTTCAGGTTAATTTTCAGCAGTTGGTGTCAATGCTCAGAACAGGGGGACCCAGTTTTGGAGGCAGACAGACAGTTAGATTTCTCAAAAATGGTTTATTTAGTAAATGGATCTGTAGTAAACAAGGATGGCGTCTAAGGCAGGAACCGAGAGAGTCCCAGACGCTGATGTCACGGAGGTCGGAGGTCAGGCAAACCGATCAGAACAGGGACAGACAGGCTCAGAGGTCCAAAGGCAGAAAGGGTTAGGATCAGGCAATCAGTACCACTTAGGTACAAAACAGAAACTCTCACTAATGTCTCAAATAATCTGGCACTGATGACTGGAAGAAGGCAGGTTAAATAGAGACTGGAGCAGGTTGAAAAGATTAACGGTTATGAGAAACTGGGAGGAGCTAGGCAGGTGAAAGAAAATACAAATTAGGCCAGTCATCAGCACCAAGATTATGACACTTGGTGCATATTGATGCTGCCGATGGGCATTCTCAACTTTAACACGGGGGCTTTAGTTAGCTAAAAGCCAACAAACATAGATATTACCCTTACTTTATTATACGTATCTTTAGTTCTTTAATGTAGATTTTATTTTATATGGGTGAATGTGAACTCTATGATTTCCTAATCTGCTGGTCCAAAGTCACCTGCTAGCGGATTCTAAGATCCTATCCACAGAAAGACAGGATTAAGCATGAAGGCAAAGATTTTTTGTAATTTAAACCATGTATCCAGACAGAGGCGGCATGTTGGGAGAGAATAAAGGATAAAAACTATATAGTTAAATTGCATAAACAATCATTTTTGAAGTCATAGAATGTTGGTTTCATGTTTCATTATGCTCATGCATGTCGCATATTATCTTTAACTTCTTTACCTAACTTCCCCCATAATGCGACTCTTTCCCGCCAATAGCTGAGTGTAATTGGCCGGAGTTTTTGTCAGTGTATGTTTCTGTGGCATTGTCACAGCCTCACCAAAGGACCCCCAATATGTATGACAGCCTCTTATTTGGTACTGTGTACACTTGTGTTGATGCAACTATTTTTTTAGCTGTTTAGAAAAATATACCATGTCCATCTTTGTGTGGACTAGGATTAAAACCTAGAGAGAGAATGTCTAATTTACCGACAAGGCAGTATTACTACATAAATGAGATACTTTGCCAATGGAATTTGTATTTAATAAGATAATTAGATAATATGCACTTGAAATAAGACAATGCAATTGTGTTTTCTTATTTTAAGTTTAAATTGTCTTGTTCCCTTGGCAAAATGTATCTTTTACCCCCTCAATCCAAGAACAAATACACTTATTTTAAGAAAAAATTAGTTATCTAGACTCCGATTTTTTTCCAGTGTAGAGGCCTTGAGTGGGGCTATACATGAACGTTACATGTCTAGTACTCCTATTGGCTAAAAGTTACAATGTTTGTGCTATAACCACTGTACCTTAAAAAGGAAGGTTGATGTTTCTGCTCTTGAACAGATTTGTAGCTCTTTGCTATTTTGGAAAAAACTTATCTAACAGAGGAGAGTTTGGGGAGGTTAAGGCGCCAGATTATTCTGTCTGTGAAATCTATTCAACTGAAATAAAATCTATAATTTCAACTGTGTTATTAACTAACTCGATATGAGTACATTGCTAAACTATTTCATCATAGTTGTTTTTTGGTTGTTTTTGTTTTAAATTGTCAGAAGAATGTTCATTTAAAACAGCACTGCTTAAAAAAAAAAACGTGACACCACCCACCCGTCAGATTCCTGGCAGATCAATGACAGTCCCACTAATCGTCCCAAACAAACGCCTTTCCAACATCTTCCCAAACAGAAATCATACTGATAACACGCCAATCAAACGCATACACTTCATTTAACAACGAAATTGACTTTTCTGTGCAGCTTAGATAAGACGTCACATGTCCCTCAGCAATTAATGAATACCTGACAAACATGTAAACCTTGCTGCTTCCCCCTAATTTTTGCCTAATTGCAGAATGTTTTCACTTGATAGATGCGTGAGTCTGCACACCAAACGATGTTCGCCTTCATTTTACAGACAGCTGTTATGTCTAAATGAAACATGAGCTTTGGCTTGCCATCCTGTTGCTGGTATCAGAGTAGGTTAAGGAAGATGGGTTGCACTGCAAAAACAATCTAGAAATAAGTAAAGATTACTTAAATTAAGTGCATTTACCCTTAATTTGAGTAGATAAGTAAGAGGATTTGCCAATGAAATTAGTATTTTTACTCTTAAAATAAGATAATTAGATAAAATGCACTTGAAATAAGACATTGCAATTGTTTTTTTTTTTATTTAAATCAAAATTGCCTTGTTCCATTGGCAAAGTGTCTCACTTACCTCCTCAATCCAAGAAAAAATGCACTTATTTTAAGAAAAAAATGGCTTTTTAAGATTTAAATTTTTTGCAGTGTGCCTTCTGGGTTGCCTTCAATGGCATTGGTTGTTTAAAATCTTAATCTTAGAACTATAAATCTTAGAAGTTGACTTTCACCTCAACATTGCTGGATTTAATTTAAATTTAAATACTTTTTGCCTTAGCCTTTAAATATTTGGAAAAAAAAAGAAACCCAGTGCATTCTTCTAATTGTAACCAGACGAACATTGCACGTACTTCCTTTTACTCAATCTGTACAGGTTATCATTTAAAATTACAAAAGAGCATTTCAAACCCAGCCAAGCTTTCGTATGTACTTTAAAAAGTATGTGTAAACACATTGCCTGCAGCGCAACTCAAACTAAGAGAATAACTAAGCAGAATATTTGATTCATATGCTGACTTTCCCCCCAAAACATCACTTTGTAGCAGTGGATAGAAATGCACCAACTCTGTGAGCTTATGGCAGGCGAGAGCTTCTCGAAGCCTGAGTGACTTTTCCAGTTTGGGTTACTGAATTGGCTCTAAGTGCACATTGTGTTTTCATATTGCCTGCAGGCTCTTGTGGGGCTCTAAAAACTGCAGTCCCTCACAGCTGACAGCAAAAGGTATTCAGATTACAACATTTTCACGTGCGCTTTATGCCCTTCACTGAGGCTTGTTGCATGCCTCCAGGGAAGGCAGTTATACTCGGTTGAGGTTGCAGACCTGGGCTAGAATTGAGTGTCTAAACAAGTTCTGAAGTGATTCCCATTTGTTTTTTTCTGGTTGAATGCTGCAGGAGTGTTAATGCTTTCTTTATACATTTGTTTTTTTTATTTTTATTCCATAACATAAAAAGTTATTGTATATCATAAACTTTGTGTATTACCGTGGTGTAATGCATTGGTAAAAACATAAACGATTAGTTCAACATGAGTTAGATTGACTGAAACCTCCATTTTCTTGGTGGGGTTTACTCCTAGGTCTGTTGTTTATGGTGGGCTTTGAAGAAAACTATAAACTTTCTGCTGTGAAAAAGAAAATTGACACTTTTCAGTTTCAACTATTATCAAGATACCTGTGTGAATTCTCAGTCTCCAGCGTCATGACAACCCCAAAACAGTCTCAAACTTAAAGGCAACCAGACGTTGACTTTCATGCATTCTGTCTGCTTGCACTAGAGCAATCTGTGGTTGGAGCTTTGGTGTTTTTAAGCAACACAGAAGCCCATTTTTCTCTGCAAATTCTTATTCAGATTAAAATCAAAGACCCACCAGTCATTTTCATGGGTATTTAAGGTCTATTTTTTCAGTATGGGTTTTGTGTTTGACAATTTCACAAACTTACCAGGTCAGCTTTCAAGCATCTTCAATTGGAACTGGACCTGGTTACACTAGCACACTCATCATTATTCAAATAGCCAAACACAAAACCCATACCAAACAATACATGCTAGCAACCCAGAGAAAGGTGGGTCTTTGGCTCTGTCCGAACGTCCACCTTAATCACTATATAGGGCACTATATAGTGGTTACGGCATTTTAAATGAATGTCCGAACGTCAAGTGGATAAGAGATAGGTGTACTCAAAATTTCCCACAATGCACCTTAAAGAAGTAGTGATCATCCATGGTCACTAGAGAAGCAGATATATCCTGGAATGCTTTTTGAGAGCTATCCTTTCAAAGAATCATGGGATTTATTGTGACAGAGGCCTGTTGTCAGGTAGCAGCAACAGATTACAAAGATGGAGCATGCAGCATGTGGGGAGGTGGGGTTACATGACCAACGGGAAGTGAAAAGTAGTGATCATCTGTCCAAACTAGTCCACTATATAGTCCCCACTCAATATAATGATTGAGGGGTTAGGGGTTTTATGCGGCCGTTCGGACAATATCTAATAGCTAATAGCTAATATTTGAACAACAAGACTATATATAAAGAAGAATGAGGTCTGAACTAGTACCTTGTTGAACTCCACTATCAATTTTATTTCAAGTGGAAATTTACTTTGACTAAAAATAGTTTGGAAGTTTGTCAAAAAAGATATTCTTTGATTAACCATGTCAGAAGCTTTATTTAATACATAACTGTTTACATAAAATTGAATTATGTTTAGAAATGTACAGTATACTGTGTACAGATTCTGCAGTGGTTTGTAATCATATATATTCTTTTCTTAAACAAAACAAGAAATGCGTGATTCAGCTAATGTGTTGTTGAATTTTAATTGCCTAAATGGAATTATTGCATCCTTTGATTTTATATATTTTCGTCCATGTAGTAAAACATGTATTTGATATTGTAAAGTAGTCTTCATCAAAAAGTTATTTTTTTTCCAGTCTTAAAACAAAATCACTTTATTTTACTCCTTTTCACTCAAACCAATTGATCTTGTGCCTGGAAAAGACTTTTAAACTAAAACAATATACTGTAAAGAGAAAAAAAATCTCTCACAGAGATGAAAACTCGGTCCTTGCTGAATTTCTTTCTTGTTTTTTTTTTTTTAAACATTTATTTGCTTTGTTTTTTTTATAGTTTTGTTTATTTATCCTCTGTAGATCTTCTATTTTGCTGATGTTTTAAACTTAGAAGTTCTTGTTGCCATGGTCATGCAACACACTATCATCTATTTATATTCACACAAACTGAGTAGAAAAATCAGAATTTCCCCAAAACCACTTTCAAATGCCTTTAGACAGCCTACTACCTTAAAAGTATTATGTACATCATGTACATCAAGTGTTGTACTTCTACTGTAGAGATTCTAAAACACAGAAGGAGATGGTTCCTACAGTCACCTATGGTCTAACCTCTTAACATCCACCTCATTTTGGGTAATCCTCGCCTATTTTGCATACCCAAATGTAAAAGCAAATAACTTAGGAACTGTAAGCCCATATTACATGTACAATACATTATTTGAAAGCTAACACCCTCTAGTTTCATAATATATAATTGGGTGACTAGAACACAGACCAGCCTGCATCAGTTGTAACATGACTCAAAAGTTGGGTTTTTTTATTCTCAGAAATGATTGGTCTTTCTTGAACAGCAGTAATAAAGATATTCTTGAGAAAAGGCAGGTTTTATTGTATTATATTTGTTCTATATCATGTTAACCACAAATGCAGAAAATTTCAGACCTCTAGCTATAACAGTTCCAGAGCGGTGGCGCTTTGAACTTTTGGTGTCTGCTTGGAGCGGGTCGCCGGCGACCCGGTGGGTTTTATGAGGCTAATGTGGATCATGACCCAAAAAAACAAGGTCCATTAAATGAGCGAATCTTTGTTAACCATTTCTAAATTGAAATTGAATAGAAACTAAAGCAGTTATATATTATACAGAAAAAAAAAAAACACATTTAAACCTTATGGAAACTTTTTTCAGATTAGATTTGACTGGTTTTCAGACAATTCAGAGGGGCAGAAGGAAGGAATTATGTCAAATCAAAAATTGCAAGGTAGAGAAAATCCATTTCAAGCCCATACTTTGTCTATGGCAGAAGCTGGTGATGATACTTTTTTATATACAGTCTAAGGGATGGTCTTGGTAGAAAATGTGTAACTGCGCATTACTGTGCCTTTTTTCATCTTTTTCTTTACAAGCTTTTTGTGTAAAACCCAAATGCTTTATTTGATTAAAACACCTTACAAACATTAAGCTGATTAATTTAGCTGCTTAATCTGTTTCAGTTTCATTTTCTGATCAACATTTTTTAATGGAATATAGAGAAGGGCATTCAATATTTTCACAGATAACCAGATCTTAATACACATTTCAGCTCATTTTTATAAAGATATTTATAAAAACCTGTTCCAAATGCAACACAAAGTGTGAGCTTACTTTTGTTTTAAATATTTGCCAAAAATAACATTTTCTTTGAGAGCTTGAACTGCTGTCATGAATATTTGATGATGGTGATTCATGCTGCATACATGATGTTTTGCAAGCCTTCAGCATCAAACGCAGGCTCTTCTTCACGAATCTCTGGATTTCCAGTTTTTATTTTTTTGTGAGCAAAGTCCATGGAGATTAAGATGTTGAAATTCAGCAGAATGCAGAACTAATGTACATGTCTCTTTTCTGAGGAGCTTTGCCATGTAACGGCTAAGATGCAAGGATTTTTATGGTTTATGGTGAGCACTGATTTTCCTTTTTCTGGGGGGGGGGGCTGTGTAGAGTTGGTATGTTTTCTTTTTGTGCTAAATCTCGGAGATAATGTTTTGTGCAATTGCATTCCCCTTTGTATTCAAAGGCTTCATATATTACAGACCGTATTTTAAGTAAAATGTATGAATCTACGTGTTTTACGGTTGAACTTTCTGTTTTTTAAATTGAGGTTTTGAGCTTATCTGACCTAGAAATGCAATTGTAGGCCTACATGGGAAGGACTGGCAGATTACTAGTTCCCTGAACACACCATGAATAAAAGTTGGTGGTGGCATCTTCAACACTCTAAATCTCCTTCCAATTTATAATGATGTACAAATTTATGTTTGTATATTATAGAAAACTACGAAAATATGTTTGAGTTTATAACATGACAAAAATATGAATAGGGTAAGAAGATTGCTGCTAGCCTCCCCTTGTTAGCACCTACAGCCAAAAACAACTGGAATTGTCACGAAATAAACTGGACAAAAGCTTCAGTTAGATCTTACCACAATGAACAGGAGAAGGGCGATTCTATGATTTTTCACAGCACTGATCCCAAAGATCACACCAAGAACGATTTTAGCAGCTGAAACAAACCATTTACATGTAATACCTTTAAAGAGGGTGCCTGAAGAGAGCGACGAGGTGGGGGAGGGATTCTAGCGAGGCAATTGGCAATTCTATGTAGCAAAGCAAAAAATTCACAGGAGTTAAAGAATCTTAGCTGTTGTGTATCTTTGTGTTGTAAGAATTAGTTGAGGACTAGTGGTTTAACAGGTTTATTTAGTATAATGAGATTAGTCCAGTGCTGCTCTGAACACTGCTCAATTGCGGAACTGAAAGTTGAGGTGAAGACACTGCGGTTAGTTCAGGCTCAGTGGGAAATTTGGCTTGAAGAGGAGGAATATGTTGCAGATGTTCCAGTGATTGTCTTGTTTGATGGTGGGCGGACAGGGTTTACTCAGTCTGCGGTTGTTCCTTGATGAACGGAGAAGCTGACTGCCACTCAGATTTCCTGCGGTACTTGAACGGACTGTAGTACAGATGAATCTCTTGCTCAGTGTGAAGCTCAAACGTTTCCTCGGGGAAAAGTGGATCCAAACCTCTGGTTTGTTTCCTCAGCTCAGTTTGAAGCTCAGTAGATCCTTCCAGGGAGAATCAGAACCCGGCGCCGCCTGGTGGAGGAAGGAAGACAAACAGAAAAAACCCACAAAAGCTGGATTCCTGACAGAAGTATTACTAAAGTAATACTTCTTCGAACTAAATTGTGACATTTTTAAGTTTACTTAAAGTATACTTAAAGTATACTTTAGTAAACAATGAAGTAAACAATAGTATAGTCAAGTACACTTGACTATACTATTGTTAAGTATATGAAATATAGTTTAGAATAAGTAAACTCCAAGTGCACTGCCTGATTTTAAGTATGAAATTAGTGCACTTTTAATATACTTAAATAAACTACTTTTTGCTAAGGGCAGGTCAGCAGTTTTAAGCTGGAACCGACAACCTGCAGATTCAATGCAGTAGTTGAGCCTTTTTACCGCTGTGCAAACTGCTGTTGGCAGGCCAATTTCTGTGAAATTTTTCCCTGGTTTTGTGTTCAATCTTAACGCACCGTTAAGAAATACCAAAGCACGAAATGCCATCTTGGATTCAGTATAAGTGCTTCAAATGCCAAATACGTTAGGGAATTTATCCGAAGCTATGTTGCTTTCTTATTTTTATTTGAAGAAAAAAAATCTCAAGATATCAGCCTTGTGAAACAAAGCATCAGTATGTTGAAGTTATGAGCTTGTTCCCTTTTCCAGGGCTCTGGGAACCTTCTACAAAGCAGGGTATTATTAATTTATGATTTAAAACAGGACCTTGGGTTCCACAGAACCTAATTTTCTGAACAGTTTGGATATCCTTAGCAGGGGTATGAATAGTTGTTGAACAAAAAATTTGATGTAAGGATTATGTTTGCTTTTTGGAAAAGATATTGAACAAAAACATGTGAAACATGTCTGTGTTCTCAATGAACTGTTTGACAATTCTCTTTGAGCCTCCAATGACCTCTCACAGAGCCTTCAAAAGCAGACACAGAAATGATGTTTTACGCTCGTCGATGTTTTACCCTGAAGCTTTAATATAAAAAAATATAAAAAATGTCCCCCGTGATGCTGCAATATCAAGCCATGTCTAGCAATCAAAACACATCCAGTAGCAGAATCCCATTCTCAAACCGCTTGGTAGTTTGACAAAAAAAAAATCAAGAGCGGCACGCTTCGGATACAAATAAAACAACAACAAAAACAAAATGGAGGAAATGCATTTTCTGTCTCAGACATAATTTAGAGGAAGAGCAACATTTAGAGGTCCAGCTACACATAATAAGGACTGAAGCAGTACAGATGCTAAGAAGAGAGCAACATAGAGAAATAATACAGAAGCGGACATTTTTTACTATGCTCATTGTCCTCTAATGTAAGGCTCCCACAGCAGAAAAGAACGCAGGACGTGTGAGGAATGGCTGATGAGCTCCCAGTCACTCCTGAACTTACACATTCCTCAATCTAACCTCAAATGTTGGGGAAACCATCGGTTTAAGGGTGACAGTAGTGAACCTTTGACCTTGCTTCCTGCTATAGGCTCTTTGCTGATATTAGATGGGCTCCTTCAATCTTCTGCCCAGTGGGTAAAATGCTATAGAGGGTCTATCTTTTTCAGTGTTTCCGTAGTTGATAGTTTTCTAAATTGTTAAAGACTTGTTTAAAAGCAGTAAATTAAATGTTTTAGTGGAAAATAAATTATTTATCATTCTTGATTTTTCTTGAGAATGTTCTTTTTAAATGTATTGTAATGTACATGACAATTCGACCAGTTATAGTGTTGATCTCAATGGAGCAACTCCAGTTTAAATCTTCTCGGTCATTTGGTGCAGGCGTATGCAGAGAATTTAATTCTATTATTGTTGCAAAAAATTATGAAATTCAGATTAAAATTTTAAAAATGTTCAAATCTCTATTTTTTTAAGTGGAGCTTTCATTTTTTCAAAATGCCTCTGGAAGATCACATTCTCGTCACTTCCGGGGATAGACTTTCCTCTGAAGTGAGGAGCGAAGATGCATTTCTGTTCATCCACATAATATTTTAATAGAATTTTATTACAACACATAATGTTTTTGTTACCTATTGAAAGTGCATTGTGCATTGGTTTAAAAGATAAACCTGCTTAAACCATCGTCTTTAAGATAAAGGTTGGATCACAAGCATAAAATCCATGCTGAATTGTCATGTTATTGCATAATTTTATTGTTTTTAACAATTCTCATTTGCCTTTTCTGCCGAATTAAAAGATAATAGCTATTTGAATAATTGAATTAGGATCTTCTTGCTCCTAAGGACATGATCATGAGTAGGAACCCTTTAGCTGCTTTATCTATAGTTTGGTTCAATAAGACGGTAGAGCCAATCGCTAGCAGGCTCAGTATTTCAAAAATCCATTGTAAAGGCTGGAAACATAAATGTGAACCTCGTATTAGTGTTCAAACTCTTTTTGAAATAAAATTAATAATAATCTAAGCGATTACTCGAAACATTTCAGCATCTGGTAGGCTAGCATGCCTTTGCTGTTAGATTCTTCAGGCTCACTGTTCAAACACAGTGAAACATATGAAATGATTAGAAATCTTTCAAAAACTCTTCTAGAAATGTTTTCTTCATCTTTTACCGGACCTGATACCTTTGATGATGTAGGTTTTGGATAGCTAAGGGGTCTTCGATGTTCAAGAAAGCTTAGCATGTCCAGGCTGTGTTCTTTGTTTGCTCTGTGACTAGATGGTCTAGACAAGAGACTAGGTGTGTCTGTTATTTGACGTGGTTTCTCTGACTGTCACACACAGTCTGTTTTGCAGTGATCTGGTTTTGGAATTAGCCTTCAACTCTACTTAACTTTCAACACTCAACACTGAAGAGTGTAGTCCCTGAAATCCCTACTGTGATCTCTTACTAATCGGGGTCTTATATGGGGAGCAGTGGGCTGCCATTGTGCGGCGCCTGGGGAGCAGTGTGGGTTAAGGGTCTTGCTCAGAGCCCCAGAGTGGCAGTCTGTGGCAGTGGGGCTCGCACTCAGAACCTCAGGATTCCAAGCCCTATGCCCTAACCACCACCCCCCAGCTGTAATGGCTTAACAGCTACTTTAGTGTTAAAGCTGAACGATTTGGCCAAAAATCCAAATTGCTATTATTTTTGACTAATATAGCAATTGCGATATGATTTCGATTTTCCTTAGCATTAACCACAAGCTTCAGTTTCAGTTTTTTGTAACCTTAAAAGCTTGCTTGTTGCAAGACTGTACTGCCACCTTCGTAAAAAAAAAAGAGCTTATTTCTACTCGTATGCATGGGTTGAATGCTAGATGTAACTCTCTCGACCGGTCTGTGTGGGGGTGGCAAACCCAACTGCATTACTAATTCACTAAATTACAAATTTAGTGAATTTCTCTTGCTAAAAGTGATGCAACCAAAATGGAGTACCAATGTGGTTTGAAAATTGAATTGCAAATGCAATTATTTTGCAAATGAATTGCCCAGCCCTAGTTAGTGTTATGTCAGATGTGAGCAAAAGATTCTCAAAGGTTTCACTTCAATTTTGCAAATTCAGTTCACTGAATGCTTTCCCAGTGGTTACTATTTCTTTCAAATACTTTCTTCCAAAAGTCTTTCATTTCATACATGAAAAGATGACATTAACTGAGGAAGATTTGGCCTGTAGTGTTGTTGATGTTTTTCCTATTGCTTTATAGTGCTAGAGGTTGAGCCTCTAATTTTAAGGTTAGGCCACTAACTTATTGGGAGGTTCCCCCTATTTCTAAAGACCAACACAATTACTTTGTCATAATTTCCAAAGTAGTACATGTCTAGTTATCTTCTGTTAATTTTTAAAGAACAGATGATTTGATATATCAGTCCACTTACTTCTGGCAACCATGTGGTCTTAAAGTAATATCTTGACTTAGTTATGCACATGGTTATACACATTGATATTTCATGATTTACCAAGGCATTTTGCAAAGATCTGTGTATAACCTCAAATATCTTACAGTAGCACCAGTAAACAAAATACTTTGTACTATAGTGTCAGTTAGACTAAGATAAATATAAATCTTATTCTTAGAAGGTTTCCGATTTTATAGATCCCCATTCCTCACATGTCCTCTCGCTCGCTTCTCTGCCTTGGATTCATTTTCCCAGTAGACAGCCACTACACCCGCTCATAAAAGAACAAGTGCGCTTGTCCATATCTTTGACAGTCCGAACAGAGGCTCACACACAGCATTACACTTGTCACTTCTGCCTCACTTGATGCAGTCCCTCGATTCAGATAGCCAGAAAAATGTTATTCCCAATACCTCTTGAATACAGACACTTGATTTTCTCCCTTGCAGAAAAACCAAACATATCCCAAAAACCTGCATGATTGAACTGATTAATATGTGTGTATTTATAGATACAAATGCTGCCAGTGGACTAGTAGGGATAAGTGAGTGTGGAGCAGTTTTTTGGTGTTCATCCTGAAACTTCACATCTCTTGCCCTGAGAGACTGAAGCAGAGGTGTGATGTGCCAGCCATGCCTGTCCTGTCTTTTCCCATCTTTTTCCTCCCACTTCTTCACAGCCTAACTGCAGAGTGATGAGCACTCCCCCTTACCCCCTCCTTAATGTCTTTCTGTCTTAGCTTTCACTGCTCCTCAGCACCATAATAATCACCGCCTTCTCTTTCTCAGCCCCTTCTCCTTTGCAAGGTCACTCCTCTCCCTTCGCGTTACCTCCCAAGTCGCACTCAAAAGCCAAATTCAGAAGAGTTAACAGGCTTTTGTAAATATTTAGTGCAGGCATTTGCAGCGCACCTCATCATTTTCATTCACTATATAATTCACGGGAGGATTAACGTGCGGTTGGACCATGTCCTTGATGCAGAGATACAGCAGGACAGTGAATAAATAATAAATACACCAGAAGCCCAACTCTGTGCTGGGTAGTAGCCATTTATAATTGGCAGAATTACAGTCTTCACTGAATGCAGCTCTGTTCATTGAAGTTGAGATATGAGGTTAAGCAGAGTGTGTCTTTTTTGTATTTTTTCTTTCTTCAAGGACAATTATCTTATTCTCCATATTGACTCTTGATCAAAAGTTTACATCCACTCATTATTCCTATTAATCTAAATTTTGCTCAAAGCCTTAATAATCAAATGCACTTTCACTATAAAAGCCTATAGGTCACATCATAAAAAAATGTAATACTGGTTTTCCCATCTTGGTTTATTAAATCCAACACCCATGCTTGTTGACTGCTTCTATAGATATTTCACAAATAAGGGTTTGCTCTCTGGACATTCGTAAAACCAAAATGGAAGCTACTGGGTAGAACAGCAATACCAGCCACAGCTTTCAGCCCTTTAAATGTAAAGAGACGGAGGTGCATAGTGCTTTGAAATCACCTTTCTGCAGAGTCAATTTGCAGCAGATCTCAAGATTTCTATGTGACCTTTAGTTTAGTTCAAGGATAATGTATAGAAAGCTTTGTGTAATAGGTCTCCATGACCAAGCAGCTGCATCCAAGCAGTATATTAGCAAGTATAAAGGGACATTTTGGATGAAGTGGCATAAAGCATGCTAACGCTGAACTTGAGAGCTGTGGAAACAGGTTTTTTAGAAGGACAAACTTCAAGAAATCCAAGGGAAACCTTGGTATAGCAGCTGAGAATTACTTTCCTGTCTGTCCGTTGTCAATTTTGTTGGAGGATGGCAGATTATGGTTGTTTGTTTTTCAACTTGTACTGTGGTGTTCTCCCAGATTTGTGAAAACAAATTGGAAAATTCCTGTTTGACTTGGCATCAGCACCCAAAGCAAAGCCAATGAGACCAGAGTTTAGTGAGGAGGAAGTCGGTAGAATGAAACTTCTATAGAGTCCAAACCTCAACTCAACAGTGCATGTTTATGAGAAATTAGAGAAGTAACAGAGAGTTAGATCTTTAGGTCAAATAATACTAACTGACCCTATAAGTTTTCTTCTGGAACAGCAGTTAGAAATTCCCATTACATGTATCTTAAACAGCATTTGTTTCCCTGGTATATTGTGATTTAAGCATCATCCGTTTCTTGGTAAGCCTTACTCTTTATGGATACTAGTTTGTTCTTGCACACCTTAAAATATTTATTTTCATCTGAGGGAGACATTTGGGGTCTTCCTTAGATTCAACTGTTCTAACTTTGATAAAATCAACTGTTCCTGATGGACAGTAACCAAATCAAAATAGGGTGTAATATGGATAAAATACACTATTGGACAATGTCATCTCAACCACAACAATCTGTTGCCTCCTCTTCACTTCCATTACACACACACTATTGTCTCAAAAACATTTAAAACTCAATGTTTGATCATATTCACATTCTATTCTCCTTTTCATGACATGACAGAATGCAGCTTCCATATCACTGTTTGTCCTAACATCTATTTTGAAATGAAAGCTTTGCTATTGGCCCAATGCAAGTTCATGGAAGCTCGATAAACAGCGTGGCTAATAGGATCAAGCTGGGTGCTCTCGGGGAGTACAAGAGATTGGTTGATGGATAGATTTCACACTCTGCTGCCTTGCATTTCATGTTGGCTTCATACTGGCGTTGGCGTTTGGCGAAGGAGCAAAACAGGTGATTACTCCACTTGGGTTTGTGGGGAGAGACGGGGTGCTTTGGCTGATGGTGAGAGGAAAAACAAGAGTAAGATGTATTGTCACCATGGATTCTCTTGAATGAAAAAACAAATCCATCATTATAGCTGATCTTTGCATGTAGTAAATCTTTGAAGTAATCCTTTATACATGCAAAGAGTCAAATTTGGGGTACTTTTGGAGTTTTGAATTTCCTTCTATTGTCATTGGCAGCAGATCTGTCCATATGTGCCTACCATTGCCCGTAAAGCAATTAGCCATAGAGCAGAGACCCACCCATTAAGAACTCCTCTCACCCCTATTGAGCTTGATGGATTATGTCGACAGGGTGACCAGTGGTCTGAGTGTAGTGCAGCGCTGATTGACAGGTGACTCGTGCACTAGAGACTCAACATTTCAGACTCACTGTTTTTATCAGTCCAACTTCCCCCAGGACTGGAGGCCTGATAGTAAAGAGTCCAAGTGGCAGATACACCTTCTAATTGGCAGCAGAAGATAGGTGGATGACTGTCCTCCCACATACATTTAGGTGTATTTAAACACAGTTCCAGATGAGAAAGGTCAGCAGCTCCACACATGGACAAAAAAGTGTGGATGGACACACACACAGTGATATTTCACCAGACATCTGACAATCTGACGTTAGCTGGGGACGCACACACACTCAGAAGATGAATGACAGGGTTGGTCGGTTTCGGCCACAGTGGATGTGTTTAAGTTGTTTTTTCAAGTTCAAAATCCCCCATATACAACGGAAACAGACACACGTCAAAGCGCTTGTTACTCTTGCTCCTCCCTTTGGACCTTGTGTCTTTCTTTTCTTTTCTTACTTTGTTGAGTAGAGTTTTGTTCATCATGTTGTCCAAAATCCACCAAAAATGAGTTAAAATACATTACTTAAAACACAGATGCAGGCTGGTTTTCTAGATTTGTCCACTGAGTGATGTCCTTTTTCCAAGACCATTGCTTACAGTGTCAGATTTCAGAGGACAAAATACTTTTTACCCAATATATCGATGTCATAATGATTATGAAAGTTTCTCATCAAGTAATGCTACCATATTGGTGTAAAAGAGCATGTTAGGCATTATAAGTTGTTGTAATTTCTCTACAACTGAATCTCTTAACCTGCTCCTAACTGAAAGTTTTGTCATTTTCCTTTGGAATTCAAGTCAGTGAGATGGGAAAATATCTTGATATCTTATGTTGTTTAAAAAAAATTCTCAAAAAAGTTAACATGTTTTGTCAACAATGTTGTAATTTTCACAAATGTACTGAAAATACTCAGCCCTTTTCTAGTAGATTAAAATCCATTGTTTGGAGGAAAACCCATTTAAACGATTAAATAAATAATTGAAAGCTCAACCTAACTTGACTAATTTGGCTTCTCAATATTTTTAGCTATTAAACATTCATCACTGTTCAAGACTTTATAATTTTCTTTTGCTTGTTTTCGATTTAACTAAGAAATGTTCATCACAGATCACTCTAAGGGTTTTTCTGTGTTAAGTATTTAATAACACTGCATTTAATCTACTACATTCAACATGCAACATCTCCCTTTATTTGACAAATTTAGCCTTTTCATATTTTCAGATGTTAAAAATTCACTTTGTAGTTTTTATTATTTTGCATTTCAGGGAAGAGTGTTCATCACAGAATGGCTTTGTCACTCTGTGATTTCTCTTGTGTTTAATCTTTTATGACATTTTGTGTTAAACTACATCTTGTTTTTACTTGACATTTATCTCTTTTATGAATACCTTCGCTTTTTAAAATAAACGAATAAACTTTTAAAGAAACCCTGCTCTAGTATCCAAATTATTCCACTACTCAGTGAATAATATATAGTTTACTTTTCGTTATTTAATTCATGGTATTCGCACAGCATCTGTTTGATATAGGTAAGTAAAAATGGTGATGCTGTGGGGGTTTTCCTTTCCTCTTGCTCCACCAAAAAAGTGGAATTCGCCCTAGCAACCACAGTCAGAATTGTTTGAGGATTTGTCTCTTACTCAAAAGCTTCTCTTTTTTATCATTACAGTAGTCATCATCATGTAGGTTTCAACTTCCTTATATGAAATTCTGTGATGACTGAAAATAGAGAGCAGCAAAGTGGGAATGCCCTGCAAACACAAAACCCACTGTAAATACATAAATGATGCATACACACAAACATAAAACACACCCAAAGGAAAAATGATGCAAGTAGTTCAAAAACAACTGCAAGTTAAGAAAAATGCAGACTAGCTGTGCATAATATAAGCGCTCCAGACCACTAGGGGTAGACATCATCAAAAAATATGGTACTAAATCATACTTAAAATGAATGTTTTAAGGATCAGATATGGAGATGAGATATGGAGAAAAGAAAAAAGGAAAGTTTTCCTATTAGTCTTTTTTAAACATCTCTTAGCATCCTATTTATTTCTTTAGAAAGGGGTTGGATTACATCTGCTGCTCTAGTTTCTGGCTTTTGTAAACATGCAGTTGTATTTTACTACTTGCAGCTTGGTTCTTTGTGTGTATTTTATGTGTTACATTTTGCGTTTGCAGGGTGTTTATCTTAGCTACTCCTTTTTTTCAGTGATTGGTGGATTTTTTTTTTATGTTTCGTTTTTGCTAGTGTTATTTTTCTGTATTCACAAATTTTTAAATTTGCTGGGAATTCATGTACTTGCAGAGTGTTTGCATTCCTGTGTGTGCTTGCACATGTTTAAGCACACAATCATCCAGAGCACCTGCTTCCCCGCTGACACAACTGTCAACTATTGGTTTGATTTGTATACAGAAACCTCCATGCAAATAGACCCAAATCAGCCTCCGTTGAGAAAACTCTTGTTTATCTATTACTTTAGGCTTGCTGGTGTTAACGTGTTTACAAGCTTTATAATTCAGTTTGGTACTGACTTCAACAAGGCACGCGCAATCACAAAGCGACAAAGTTTAAATGAATGAAGGAAATCCTTAATGAGGAGAAAACCGACAGTGGGCAAACAAAAGCCCAATATCTATGAGAGAGTGACATAGTTTGTGTAGTGTTAATTTGTGTTTGGTTGTACAGATTCTATTTGCTTACAGCAGTTCCAAATGGGGCAAACACAGAAGTTTGTACAAAACAAAAGAAAAAAAACATTTTTAGATGTTTACACTGGCATGTAAATTTCTGTGCACGCATACATATTTCAATGGTTCTCTGCAAGTATCTGTGCTCCAGATGCCATTGCCTTTGGTCCCACTGGCCGGTTGTCAGCTCTCCTGTCTTCCTCAGCTGCTGCTTCGCACAGCGTCACCTCGGGGATGCTCTCACAAAGAAAGCGCCTAATGAATGTGGAAAATGAGAATACCAGTTTGATGAACTCTGTTACTCAATTAGCGCAATTAATTTTCCTGTGGCGCCGCCGAGTAAAATGGAGTCACGGATGATTGAGCCACTGTTTCGCTATCTTATTTTATTTTTAGGCAGCTCCCTGCGTGTGAGCCTGAATGTGCAGAGGGGAGAGGCTCTGAGGAAAAGAGAATTATATGGAAGATCTAATTTTGTTTCAGGCGAAAAAATATATTGTATTCTTGCTTGTTCAGTGCACAACACCAGTTTTGGCCTTATCTCCTCTAAGCCAATACTTTTCACGTCTGATTTAGCCTGAACTGAATTACAAATCGAAAAGATAATCTCGAATAGAGAAGGAAAAAAAGATCACCGATTCACTCTCTAGTGATAAAAAAAGGAATATAAAAACATATTTAATATGATCAAATGAAAAAGGACTGCGTCATTTGAAAGTAAAGAAGAAAAACACAGGAATAAAAACAGGAATCTATTCACTGTAAACTTGTGTAATTAAAACACATGTCAACCTACATAATGTTAAGAACTTTTACATTAAAATTTATAACTATCATTTGATATGTCGACCTATGTTCTGTTTTTTAATTATCTGAAATTGTTTTTATGAAATATCAAACTAGTTTACATGAGGAAATAGAGTTAGCTATAGGATGTTAAGGTAACGAATAGCATAATATTCTTCTTCTAGCTCAATTTGCATGTTTTCTAAGCCAAAACAATAAAAATATAAAGCTTCAAACTCAACGTTAATTCTGACGTTTTGAATTGAAAAACTTCCTGGATGGGAAGCACAACATCTTCTATCAATTTTCCGTCCCGCTTTATCCCAGCTGTGGTGGTGAGCAGTGCTAGTGCCTATCTCCAGCTGTCTACTGGCAAGAGACAGGGTGGAGGGAAGCTGGAGTACCCTGGGAGAACCCATGCATGCATAGGGAGAACATGCAAACTCCAAGCAGAAATACTCAGGGCCAGGAATCGAACCTTAAACCCTTCCTGTAGCAACTAGGGGTGGGTATTGGCAAAGAAGTCATGATTCGATTCGAATCACGATTCACATGCCACGATGCGATTCTATCACGATGCATCACGATACTTGAAATATTGCAATGCATCGCGATGCATTGCGATCCTTTTGCAAATGACGTGCATCATATCAAATTCATTTTTACCGTCTTCGTTTTTAAAGCCAGAATGCATCCAAGCATCTGACTTGAAATGTGATGGAGCCGGGGGGCGAATTTTCTCAGTCTCCTCCATATTTTGCTTACGAATGACTCGTCGCAGTATCCCACGGCCGGACATGCTTGTGACACAAAGCAGCGGGCGTCAACACATCCGCAGCGACATCTGCTGGACTGGAAGTTGCATTCCACTTGGTTTGGCTGATGTTAAATCAGAAAAATTAGAATCGCGATGCATCGTCATGACGATTATTTTACACACCCTTAGTAGCAACGCAACTTTTTCGGAACAAATATATTTCTTAGCATGCTCGTCCATTTACAGTAAGCCTTCCAAACACTGCTTATGATGTTGTTTTTGCTGAAAATTTTCAAACATACAGGATTCCCTCTGTTAGCAAAATACTCTAGGAGAGCTAAATGAAGGAAAGAACATATAAAAGGTTCTAAATGTTATTTCAATCAAAAATAAGAGCTTAAACATGTTTTTGACAGTAACTAAGACAATTAATAATTGCAGGGTAATCAATGTGGGTTTTTTTTTCTGGGGAATCCTTTAATTAAAGTTAGTATAATGCTAATATTATATGCTAACTTAATATACACTCAAAACTAATTTATCCATAATATTTTAAAATAAGTACGGTATTTGCATGCTTCTCAGTCTGCAAAAGAGAATATGTTGGAAATGGGCAATACCCACCCTTGGGCAATTTCTGTGATTCTCAAAATGACTTTTATGTTAAGCTTAGCATAGCATTATGAAGCTAAGGCGGAAATTCAACTGAAAAAACTCTGATTACTTCCATTCAATCTGAGGCTGATCCGCCTCCGATGCAGCCAACCCGCTTCAAGCCACTTTCCTCGATGCCCAATCATCTTCCAGCACTCTACTTAAAGCCACTCCAAATCATCTCTAGGCCTGCTCTTCAACAAGCGCAAGATCCATCGCTCCTATGTCGGACTTTGATTCAGACAACCCACCTCCATCCCCTTCTCCACCATTGTAGTAAGCTCATCCGACTCCTCCTCGATGCTCCTTCAACCTCACCTCCAGTGTGTAGTCCCTCCAGACTTTCATGGAGTTCCCTGTCACTTTAAACGGTCCGGCAGAAGACCGCCACGTTGGTTCTGCCAGAGATTTCTTCCCAAAGGGGAGTTTTTTCTCTCCACAGTCGCTTCATGCTTGCTCTTCATGGACAGTTCATGGACAGTTTATCCAAACTTTGTTCATTCAGTGACATCTAACTCAAGCATCACCCTGTATACCAGCCTCTATGGATTAACCAAACTTCACCTATCTAAACTCCACCACCAGTTTCAGGCCCGGGGGGAATATCCTTATTCTCATACATCAGTTTATCTGTATTAAAGTATAAATCAGCGTTTATGTTTCCTGCCGAGGCCTGAGCGCCAAAGTTCAAACTATTGTATCAATAAACTCTTCTAATTGCATCTTTCTCTCTCTGTGAGTTTTTCAGATTGAAATAATGCTCAGTCAGTTTAAATCGTGCCTTTTTATGGTCTTTTTATTGACAATGTGAAAATGTTTTCATAAAAAGTTAAAAAGCAAAATATATGTTAATTGATACAATGTGAATTGACAGACAGTATGAATTTTAAGATCCTGATGTCTGGTATTCAAATCCTACTGCTTTTGAATGAAATCAAAGCCGGTCTGCTGCGTTGTTATTATCCATGCTTCCTGTCACATTTATTGAAGTTTTAGATTTTAATTCATAAAAAAAGCATGACATTTTTTTTTACCTACCTCCCAACCCTTACCATTCAGAAGACCCAATCAGCGTGGAAGTCAGTGTTTTGCTGAAGCCATTTGGCCAGAGCAGCTTCGAGCCAACCTCTCAGACCTGTTACCATGCAACCACGTCAAAGTGCTTGGCATCGCAAGGCTGTCATGCAGGCACCCTCCATACCTGCAGATGGTGGGGCGGTCAGAACAGGCTGTGAGAGTGGTCCCCTTCAGCGTTCGCGTACACACAAATTCACACGCACACAGAGCTGTCGACTGTTGTTCTGTGTGCTAACAGCCAAGCCGACTCAACTCCCACTCCGCTCTTCGACGGCCTAATTATTGCGACTCGTGCTGAAAGCTATTAGATGACCCTGTTTGCTGGCAACTTAGCTGTTTTGCAGGTAGATGGTGAATGAAAACAGTTTAACTCAGGAATACCTGCCATTATAGTGGGATTGTGACTTATTGCTAATTCATCCAAACTTGCCATATATAAGGCTGAAAGCTCTTAAACAAACATGGCTTTGAGTGACAGGTGGATACATCTGAGAGCCAGCATGGTGGCAGTTGGCAGGCAGCGGTGACAGTCATCCTGCTGCCACACAAGCTGCTCATGCTAGTGAGATTGCTGCCCAGTCCGGGCTGGTCACTCCTCCCTGCTCCTTACTTGCTCTTCTTTCCATTGATCAATCCATGCATCTTTTCCCCTCTCCTTCTGTCCTTCATTTTCTGCATTTTTTTTATTGTGTTTTTAGGTTTTAGGAAGATTTTCCAAGATATGGCTAAATAAATGTATGTTCTGACCATTTATAGACAGAAAACAAAAATTTCTTTGTTAAAGCAGGGTAGTAGCCTTAACCTTATTGAGAGAAATGAGACGACGGCGGGATGAGAAACAGATTGGGAGCTTTTAATGAGCTACAGAAGCTACATTTTAAGAGTCCAGGCACAGCTTTTCCAGAACAATTTGTCTCATTTTTTTCTTTCATAAATAACTTACAGCCACCTTGGGCCCGCACACTCCTGGCCAAGGATAAAATGTCAGCTCTAATGTTTGTGTGAGTCTGTTATTGGATATTGTTTTTATTGTTACAAGGCTGCTGATGGCTGTCTTTGGCAGTTCTGTAGTGCTGAATGAGGCATAAACTGAAATTGCATGTTTGGCCATTGCAACAGTGTGTCCCTTGACTCTGCAAAATGTGAATTGTACATTCTTTTGGTAAAACTTTGGTAAAGAAAACTTTTTTTATCAACAGCGTTAAATCAAACTACTATTTGATTGGCTGAAAAATTAGTTGGTTTAGTTATTATGCAGGGGAAGCGATTGGCTTCTTTATTGATTGAATGATTGGTTAATTGCTTGTCAAGTAGCTTAATTGGTCGGCTTGCCAATTAGTAAGTATACTGGTTGGATTATTGAACAGGTGACATATATATACAGTATATATGCGTGTATGTGGGTGTGTCAGTCCATGGGTTGTCTTGCTGTTTGGTTGATACATAATCTGGCTTCTTGACTGGTTTCCATGTTGATTGGTTAGTAAATTAGACAGGCATACTTTGTGGGATTATTCAAGTCATTTTAGTTATTTCTATAGTGCCAAATCACAACACATGTCATCTCAAGGCCCTTTACAGTTCACCAGATCATACAGTCGAATTGATTCAAAGTTTTCTATCTAAGGAAAACCAGTTGATTGCATCGACTCATTGACTCCAATGCAATCCCTCACACTAAGCATGCTTAGCGACAGTGGGGAAGAAAAACTCCCTTTTAACAGGAAGAAACCTCCAGAACCAGGCTCAGTGTGAGCGGCCATCTGCTGAGGACGACTGGGGTTCAAGGAGACAGAAGCAGAGATACAAAAAGCAGCTGTAAAAGGCGCCCTGTCCAGGAAACACACAGCCAGAAAGATGAGCTCCGAGCCAGCTCCCATGTCAGAAGATGAAGAGAGCACATCCAGTCAGTCACAGTCAGAGAAACAGGACTACACTGAAAAACATCTCCAACATAAACAAAGGTGTTAATGGCAGCAGCACAGCTGATATTTCTCTCCAGGGTGGAGTCACAGCCAAACAGGAACAGACAAGGCAAAGCTACTAAAGCAGAGAGAGCAGAACGTTAGAGATTGAACTAATTATGGTTGTAACTAATGGTTGTAATGTAGGTAAACTGGATGGCTTGTCACTTGAAAGTATATTGATTAGGCTGATCATTGGTTGATTTTGGTACAGACCATTTTGAATCAAAAAAGCTTCTTGGAATGGAAGCGAAATGTCTTTAAACATAGAAACAAAGTCCAATGGATTGTTTTTTACCCATGACTTGGACCTGGATGACTAAGAATCTTCACCAGCATCTTGGTACAGTGTTTGGCTTGCTGTTTGTTGACACCATGAATAGTTTGTTGTTTTGTTTCCATATCATTTGGTTTGTACTTTTGATTCTATATTTTTTGGACTTTATATACATTTGCAGGATCACTGGTTTATTGGACATTTTGTTAAGGCATCGATATGTAGTAAAACTGGTCTTCTTGTTACTGAGTAGGCGTATTCTTTTGATTGGTTATTGGTAGATATTTATTAGCTGGTATATACAGGTGTGCTTAAAAGTGTACATACCATTGAATTAGAATTAAAAAATTATAGATTCAAACAGACAGGAGTCTGTAGTCTTAGGGCATAAAAGATACAAAGTGTGCAGTCCCAAAAGGTCTTAAATTGGTAGTCCCATTCTAATTACCTTACACCTTCAGGGAGAAATGTGGCTGACATTTAAATCTCTAGTTTTATTTAAAGAGAATTGTAGCATCCGTATTGTAGCATCTGTATTATTTAGTTATACAAATGGAAAAAATGCTGTACTTTAAAGTGTTGCATTTTCACCTATGCTAAGGATCTTTTTTGCCACGGCTATGATAATGAAGCCTCAAAGTGCGGCAATATTCAACCATGATGATGGTTCATGTTAACAATGTGAAATTTATACATTTCTTTTATCGCAGTGAGATCAATGCCCCTGGTGTCATTGTCTTCTTTTGCCTTTTATCACCCTAAGTCCTTTTACCAATCCATCTGTCCTTTATGTGTATAGCTGAGTGTGTGAGAGTGTTCAAAAAGCCTTCAGGTCCAATACTTTATAGGTCTCAGCTTATCTGTGTGATTTACAGTCTGGTGCTTGTGTGAAAGAGAGTGGCAGACAAGGTACGCCATCGATCGACAGCCACCACAAGAGGAATGTGTGTGTGTGTGTATGGATGTGTGTTGGCTGACTATTGCATTAGGAAAAACTTGGCTTCTGCTGCTCAGACTGTGCCCTAATTGTTGGGCTGGAAAACCAGATGGCGATGAAATTTATGTCACCCCAGTGTATCAGACACGCTCACAAACACCAAGACAAACTTACATACTTATATTACAGTTCCACTTCTTCTCCCACAAGAAATGATTTGTGTTATGCAAAGTTATTGCACTGGACCTTTGTTCTCTGGGCACAGGCGGTTTCATTTTCTGTGTCATCTTGATTTCCATTGTGTGTGTGTGTTTGTTAGTGTGGATTTAAGCATGTATGTGTGTAAGACTGAAGGTCTGTTGAGGGACGTGGCACCCGTAGGTGGTGCTTTAGCTCAGTGTGAATGCTGTATTTCACACCTCCGCTATCCTGCAACACAACAGGGTTACAGCTTAACGCGTTAGCCACTGCGTGCGGCATTGCTTTCAGATATCCACGCAACAGGAAATTAACACACACGTAGTCATAACCTCTGTAGGTCTGGTACAAGTGTTGCTCTTAGAGGTTTCTTTGGTCTTTTGGCCTCCGGTAGAGAACTATCTACATTGGAAATGTCTAAGTTAACCTGAAGTCACACCAGCATTGGCCTCAATTTTAACTATAAAACATCAGATATTTAAGCTTTATACAGTTTTGTCAGATGATGAACCACTATCTACACATCCCAGCTGTTGTCCAACCCTTCAAACGATTTCAATCATTAAGGTCCAGAAGCAAAGACTAGACATCCTGACTGCTTCTGTGACTCTCAAGCTTCCTAATGAGTGATTATGTTGCTCAGCGTCTTGTTGGTTCTGCCCCAGGTTCTCTTAACGTGGATTGGCTCAGAAAACCTCCAGACGGATGCGCCTAGACCGCATTCATAAGCTCCCATTGGCGGATGTAGGGTGTCATCGATAACCATAAATAAAAACCTTTGGGTTTCATGTCTGACTTTGTAAATATAAGCTGTAAATAGATTTAAAATTTGTACTTGTTGTTTCTGCCAACTCATAGATATGTGAGAAGAAATTTCATTTATCTGCAACCCTTAATTATGGTGTTTTCTCCCTAGATGTTGGTTCACTAACTGGCATTACACAAGAAAACAAAAAACAGTCCTTAAAATCGGACGTTTTAGCTTTGCTGAAATGTTCTAAATGCTGTTGTAACGTTCAATGCGGTTGGCCAACAACTTTAAGGATGTGGTAATGTACCACCTGAAAGTTTGTGATTTGAACTTTCACAAATTCTAAAGTTGTATTCTCATAGATGAAGCCTGTGATGTCATGTGTATGTTGACAACAAGAAGCAAACACAAATCTTAGACTTATTTACATTTATTGATCCATGCTTAAACATTCAGGCACCTATGCATATGCTTTATTGAAAGTTATCTTAACCGTTATCTATTTTTATTCGGGTTTTTTTTTCATGGCTTCTTTGGACATTGACTGTTTAGTTGATTATCAGATACACTGTTTGGTTAATAGATGATTGGTTGATTAGTTAGTTGGCCATTTGGTCGGTTGATTGTTTTACCACCATGGCTGGTTGGTTTGTGAAGCTCAGAAAATTAATGATATTGATGAATTGTAAATTTAGTTCTGCTTCTCTTTTATTGGATAATTATAGTTGTTTATTGTGACTCAACAAAAAACACACCCATATTGGCTTTAAGCATGTTAGTAAATTTGGTTGTAATAATGAGCAATCAGTGGAAAATGACTCATGGTTTTCTTGCATTTGTTTTCACTATATTGAATATCCAGTGGGTTTTAGGCTCATCTATTTTGTAATATTTCTGGGCTTGTGCGTATGCGTGTCCGCAGATGCCCGTATGAGTGAGTCTTGGCAGCCAGCTACTGCCTTCAGTGTCAAAAGTGTTTCATTCAAAGCCAGATAAAATCCCTCCTGCTTCCGCAGCAGCGTTCAGACGAAAGCCATCATGCAGTCGCTGTGGGCTAACTCACAAAAGCTTCCTCAGACACAGGTGGATTCATGCTGTTATTTTAGGTTTGTGTTTGTACTTGTACTAGAAAAAGCAAGGACTTTGATATAAAGTGAGGACATTTCACTGGTCCACATCTTGTTGGCTTAGGTTTAGGACTTAGGTGAAATTTAGATCTAGGTAAGAAATGTACCAGTAATGGTGAGGCTTAGAGCAGGGATGTCAAAGTCAAATACACAGAGGGCCAAAAAAACTAATTTGCTACAAGCCGAGGGCCGGACTGGTTAAATATTTATTAAAACATATTGAAATGAACATAGCCTATTGAACCAAGACCTAACACATTGTTTTTTAAAAACAAAATATTAGTATCAATATTGTTAATAAACTTTTGTCGTATTAAGATAAATACATAAATGAAAGAGTATGCATTATAAACTGAAAATGCAGAGCTGCACAGCTGCCGAGCGAGGGGCAGGGGGATCCCCATGCCAGGCACACAATACCGGGAGGTCAACAGACTGCAGAGTCAGCGCAGAGGTCAGCATCTGTAAGCAGCGGTGCGTCTAGATCAGAGTATCGTACAAATCCCACCTGCAGGATCAGCTCCCCTCTCCTTCCATCCAGGCTCCTTTTTTATGGGCTTCAATCAGCCTCTGCGGAGCGCAGTTAGTGCACTCCGCCTCCTTAGACAACCGACTTCAACCCGGCTTGGATTGTTAAAGGGGGAAAAGCAAAAACCAAAACAATCCAATCATGCAAAGCACAAAAAACAAAAATTAAATTAAAGAAAACACAATCATGTTTTCCCCTTGGAATGTAGTGTTGGTGTGTGCAACACAACTGTACCAACACTACATTCCCCACAATGCAACGGTAGCCCACAAAGTCACAGCAGTGCGCACCAGCAGCCATGAGGGCCGGTTCTAATGGTAATTAGATATCATACCGGGCACCATGGACTTTGACATAAGTGGCTTATAGTAAGTGACATCGTTAGAATGTGGAAAAGGTAATGAGAAAATAAATGAGAGTCAATGGGAGTGAATGCAAGGTCCCCACTTTGTATTTAGAACACTGATGGATGAGTGTGTGTGTGTGTTCATGAGTGTATTTTAAGTCTGAAATAGGTTGAAGAAGTTGATTACACATCCCCAGATCTTTCCCTTTCCAATGGCAGTTGTTTAGGGGTGAAAAAACAGCATGAGAATACCTATTAACACATTGCAAACTTAAAAAAGAAATTCAATTAAATTCAACATGAAAGAAGCAAAAGAATTAAGACAAAGAATATCTTTATGCAACAGATTGATCTCTTTGTCCTTTAAAACATCAGAATATCAATTGCTGTTTAGAGAATTCCATAAAAGTAGGAAAGAAAATAATTCTTTAATCGTCTATGATTCATTGACAGGCTAATAATATATGCAATGTTATATTTAATATATGAAGGAATTT
>NW_015150548.1:1151733-1209513 GCF_000732505.1 Cyprinodon variegatus
ATCATGTAAAATTGTATTAAAAGACGTCGAGGACTTTTAACAACTCAAAACTTGAAGCCATTGCCTTGAAATTTGCTTAAAGTTCTGATTTCTGACTCAAAGAAAGGTAATAAAGAAACTCTAAAGGTAATGATTTCAAGCTAAATTTTCATTCGTCCATATTCAAATTTAAATTTGTGATAAATTCTTTGGGAAAGGTTTGAAAAGTTTGGTGTTACATATCAAGATTTAATGATATTTCAACCTAGACAGACTCACAAGGAGAAAAGGTGGCAATTTATGAGTTTATTGACATTAATTAATAGACATAAAGCTGAGCATTGATGCTGCTGATGATGATAAGAATGGGTTAAGTCTTCCTGAAAGGGTCTGTATACTGTTGGTGGACTGGAAAATGAAGGGAGGAAGGGACATGATACTGATGAGGCAGCTTAAAAGAAGAGTCTCAAATGCTATTGGCTGCTGAGGAAGCTTGGAGAGTAGAATGTAGATCTTTAAAGATATACAGGTAAGACTTGGTGGAGTCTTCCTGCTCCTTTTGCTTGGATGGATGTGCATATGCCTGAAAAAGTTACTTAATATGCAAACCGTAAACCGGCCATTTTCCGTTGTACTTATAAGTTTTCACTCTGCATCAGTTTCGAAGGCCCTCCATCACGCTTACACTAAGGGAGTATGTGTTTAGGCTAGAGTGAGTGTGGATAAACCTCAGTACTGACAGATGTGAGTGTGTGTTTATATGTGTGAGTGGCTCGCACGTAATGACCAGTGGCAGGTAGAAAGGTGATGGATTGCCTGATTAGTGGTCTGGCTGGGCTCTCCTTACAGATGGGCTGCAGGATGTGGGCATCTGGCCTTGATATGCACACACTCACGCAGTTCCAACACACACAAAGACCCAAGCTCGCTCTTTCTGCTCTTGTGTATCCTTATGAGACATGCATGCACAAATACAAACTTTTCTCTCCTCCTGCACCATCTGCCTGGTGTCATCCCTTCATTTCTTTTCCGTCCTCTCTTCGCCCTTCTCTTTTAGAAAGTGTGTGTGTTTGTGTGCGGGTGTGTGTCTGTGTGTGTGTGAGAAAGCTTGTGCTTTGCTCGTTAGTCAGTGTAATTACCAGGGAAAGGAAGCAGATTAGTGTGTTTACGCGCCAAGATGTTTACATGGACGCACACACATCCTGGATCACCAATACAAGGGATTAAAGAGACGAATGCAAGCGGACATGAAACTGTTTAGCGTAATCTTTGCATGTGTATCCATGACTCTTGGAGGAATGTACAACATGATTAATTGAAAGATACATTATTCTTACAATTTTTTTTTAGATTTACCTCCACTCAGTTCCCCCTAAAATAACAGACTTTGCTGAAATCCTTTAAAGTAGTTAAAATGTTTAATCTGTTTTTTTATTTAACTTACTTTGTTTGAATGTAGTTTTTGTTAAAGATTACAGGGTCCTGTTGGTGTTATGAAAACATGGTTCTAGTGGGTAAATAAAACAGAAACAAATAATGCTAAAGTTCCCTTTTGGGAGCCAAAATGCATACTAAAATACACTCTTGGGAGCCAAAACACAAGTTAAAATGCCCTCTATGGAGACAAACATGTGCTATAGTGGAGGAGACTGTGCATGTGTGCAGGGTGTAAAGAAGGAAGTAGCCTACCACGGCTAAGCCAGTTAGCATTTCCCACTGCAGTTGGAAACGGGGAGAAAAAGTCCAAGATCTGGTGTGAAAAAAAGACAAATAAATACTTTATTAACAGAGGGATAAGGCTGGAAAAGCACTCTGAATACAGTGTAAACATTGGTGTTGATTGAAATGGACGCCAAAGCTGCCGAGGTGTTCCGCTGTAGCTACTATGTTTATTGATATGTAAACGTTCTTATTAATTCTAACACTAGGGATAGCAATGCTTTTCTTAGTCTTAGCACAAAACATTTTATAATTCAATTCAGGTTATTTATATAGCGCCAATTAACAACACATGTCATCTCAAGGCACTTTACAGTTCAACCAGATCATTCAGTCAAATTGATTCAAAGTTGTCTATCTCAGGAAAACCAGTTGATTGCATCGACTCATTGACTCGTCAGCAATCCCTCACACTGAGCATGCTTGTAGCGACAGTGGAGAGGAAAAACTCCCTTTTAACAGGAAAAACCCTCCAACAGAACCAGGCTCAGTGTGAGCGGCCATCTGCCGAGGCCGACTGGGGTTCAAGGAGACAGAAGCAGAGATACAAAAAGCAGCTGTATCTACATAGGTAAAACTTTATTTATTGCTTTTTACCTTCATGCTGTGTTCCTGTTTTGGCAGGGTAGGAACGGGATTTTTCCGCCCTTGATATCCTGATAGGAGGCTCTGGGGAGGATTCATTATGATTTAGAGTTTCTGTAAATCGGGTTTATTTAATTAATACTGTTTAATCACCCACGCCAAGCTGACCAGAGTGGACACTTGGTTATATAACATTAAACAGCTTTTTATACCTTTCAAATATTTCTTGTTCTTTTTTGTACAAGCATAGTATCTGACTATGCGCCTTTTAAAATGAGATTCACAAGGTCAAGAGAGATGTTGATCAAAACAACTTTCAAAAATCAAAGTCAGTTTCCTTGCTGCAATAAAATGTATTTATGTAGAAAAAAAATAACTTGAATTCACACATCTTACATAAAGTGAAACCCCAAAATGAAAATTCACCAAAAGGCAAATCTTTAGACTCTTTTTTCAAAAAATATTTGATATATTTAGAATGAATTACAAAATTATGAAAACATGGTTCTAGTGGGTTATCAAATGGAGTTAAAAACAATTCAAATGCCTTTTTTTTTGTTATACAATGTACAACAAGGTTGGTGGACTTTTTCTATTTTTAGCATAAATCATTTTAAAACAGTTACAAAAAAATATAGAGCAAAATATCTCAGTAAAAACATAAACAAAGCTAACTACATCAGAATAAGACAAAGCATGAAATACTGAAAAGCATTGCACAATAAATAGAGTATTATAAGCAACGGTGAATAAAATAATCATATATATGATGCAAAACTTTTGGCTTCTTGGTAGCAACTTGTTTCTGGACACACTAGAATGGTTCATCAAAGGATCAAATAAAGTTTTTTTTTTCTACATGCAGTATTTATATCATTTTTCATACTACAGTATCAGAATTACCAATCCTGGATTTTTACCAACCAGTATGGCCTTGCAAAAGTGAAGACTCAAAATATACATCAAGCGTTGATTAAATAAATGAATTGAGGAACAGTTTGTACTGAAAGGTCCATTGATTCATTGATTGATTGATAAATTACATTGATGCAAACATTTAAAATGTACTCACATCTTTATGTTTAAGATACAGTTGTTTTTTTTATTATTACTATTATTTTATTTTTATATTTTTAGTATTAGAAGAACGATGCTTCAGTGCCTGGTAATTGTAAAAGCTTACAGATAAAATGGCCAAATTATATTCGTTTGCCTTTATGGGAGTTGATATCAACCTAAGTAATCGTGTTAGATGGGTAGATAATATTACATCACATAAATTGATGATTTGTGAATTGAATTATGCAATTGTTTTTACAGTCTTAATTAATTTAAGTTCTGCGCTGGTCCTTTAATTCCTGCAGCAGATGTACACTTAAACAATGTAAGAATCCCATAAGAATAGAAATAGAATTTAACAGTTGTAACAAGTTAGAAAAAATCCATCTTTGGGATGATCAAAATTTTGAATTAATTGGGCTCTCTTCCTGCAAGTATATCCTTTGTGAATCTGTGAAGAAAGAAAGAAAGAGTGCTACAGAATTTTTTACCTTTTACCAGATGTTTCCAGTTTACATGTACCTATTGTTAAGTGAGCTTTATGTGCAGTCATAGGAACAATGTCTTCCAACTCTTAACCTGCCCTAGTTTCCTTTAATTAAAGAAACTGGTGAAGATTCTCACTCATCCAGGTCCGAGTCATTCCAAAAAAAGTTAAAAGAAAACAATCCACTGGACTTTGTTTCCAAGTTTGAAGATGTTTTAACTTACCATCCAGGAAGCTTTTTCAATTCAAAATGTCAGAATTTCAAACTCATTCCAGTAGCATTCAAAACAGATAATTTATTCACTTCGAATCTACCATGCCCCCCCTGAAATTACACAGAGCTATTGTTATTTTGGGGGTCACAGGCCATACTGTACTAAACCATGGGACTGTTTACTGATTTGCCTAGTGGAAAGCATGATGGCGGCTCTGATGCTGTGAGAATGTTCTCTACCAAAGGTGCCTTGGAGCAGTTTTAGATTGCACTCCAACGCAAATCTGATCAAATCATCTCTTTTTGTTTAAACAAAAAGATGGTTCATTGGAGACCTGTCTCTTTTTTAGTACAAAACATATCAATTAAGGTAGGGCTGATTACCATATTCAATGCACTTAGCAACACTATGCAAAGCTGTGGGAGTTCTACTTCTCGCCACATGTGGCTATCCTTAACAATAACCTGCACCATTTTGTGTTAATCAGCATGCAGTAGAACCCCATTTGTTTCCCTGCAGGTGCTTTTCAGCTGAACTGAATGCGGGATCCTCTTCAAATGTAGCCTGCTGAAAGTACATTCACCATCCAGGTGCAAGACAGGCGGCCTCCTTAGCTCCGTCGAGTCAGTTTACGTGGCTCAGAGATGCAGATCCGAGCATTTTGTTGGCTTTCCTTGCATTTCCATGCTGGAAGATGATAATGTGATGCGCTGCACGCCTATTCAAGCTCGAAGTAATATCATTTGCAGTGTTTTCATCTCTGCCTTCAGCGCAAGCACCATAAAGCTAATCACAGCTCTTGGCTTTTGGTTTCGGGAAGGGCAAAGGGGGGAGGATGAGAGAGGGCTAAGCAGGGGCTAATGGCATTTAAAGGATGGGGAACCACTCCCATTACTTATTATAATGAAAAGCTAATGCATACAACTTGTGTGAGGCCCAGACTTGTGTATAGAAATAGATGGACAGATAGATAGATGATGGATGGAGTATTTCAATATTTTGCGCCGTTAAAAAACCATCCAGCGCCTTTGGCTGTGAAATCCTTCCTCTGGGTGATATCACGCAGAGGACACGTAGCCCTCATTGAGTTAATTAAACCTCAGCGAAATGGCATAAAAGAATAAAAGTCCAAGACCGGTCGAGTGAGGCTGCTGTAAAAATGCAATTTTCTAGTTATAGAGTTGTTTCATGCACTGAAAAGAGGTTTCATAGGAATTCAAATAAAAATGGTAACAGCCCAGACGTCTTATAAAATTGGCTCCTTTTTTTTAACCTACCTTTGTTCATTTCATATGAAACCATGTTTCAAGCTATTTGGCCTTGCCATTGCCTCCTTTTAAATTCATTTTGAGAGATGACATTTAGATATGAATAAAAAAACACTTAGTTTTCTATCAAGCTATGCGTCTATACTTAGAAGATGAAATATATCCGTCAATGTTAGGGGGAAGAAACTGATAAAGTTACTGTTTTGAGTAATGAAAAAGATATATGTAGCTTTAACAGGTTGAATTCTTCTAGAAAGGTTTTCCCCATAGTCTAGGTGTTTGTCTATGGACTTCCTTGAGCATTTAGAAGTACATTTGGTCAGACTCTGATTTTGGATTAGAAGTATCCGAGACGTTAAAGGTACATAGTCAAATTATATACCTATACCAAAAACACCAAAACCCACTTGAGTGTCATGATTGGTTTAAGGAATCTGACCCAAATGCAGGGAAACCGCCCAGAGACCACGGAGAAAAGTTCAACAGGTTTATTAATGGTAATCAGGACAGGGGGTGGTTCTGGAAGTCAGTGAACTGGTGAACCGGAACTGGAAAGTCTTAAGGGAAAATCACAGAGATCAGTTCAGGGACCGTAGGAAATGAGATTGTGGCTTGAATTATGCAGGTAAGGGACTCACGTTTGAGGGGGCTCTTGTCAATCCTTGAATCCAGTCTGTGTGGAATTCCCAGAGAATAGGGAACTCGTTGGAGGGCAGACAGGTAGACATACGTAGGTCCCGGAGGAGTAATGGAGCGGACTGTCAATTGGATTTCCGATGGGAACTTGAACGGGTCATGTGGAGGTTTTCCCCTGCTCAGTGTGAACTCAGTGGTTCCTTCCAGGGGTAGAAGGTCCAGATAACCATTTATACAGGAAGGCTTCCTGCCAAAGAGCAAAGACAAAAACAACATAAGTCTCAGAGAAACAAAGCTCAAGTTAGACTCTGCTAATCTCAGATTGGCTAGAGTACCCAAAACTGGCAAACACTCTGGCGCCGAGGTAGTGACAGCCCAATGCTCAAATGCTCCTCCAGTAATGGTCCAATGAGCCGCAGGTGTGCAGGGAGGCCCAACAAGAACCCCAACAAGAACAGGGCACCACCTGGTGGTGTGGGGAACGAAAACACACAAAAAGGATTCCTAACATTGAGTTTGATCAAATAAGACTTTATACTCAAAGCTTTTGTTCCCGTAAATTTTGATTGCCCATTGATGAGCCAGCATAAGAGGATGTGACGCCATCTACCAGCAGTAACGCTGAACTACCAGACACCCTTAAAGACCCAGCTACCAAATAAATCCTGACTTTGTCAACTGTGCTGTAATACCTCACAAAAACCAACAGCTATTAGCACTATTAGCAAGGACTTTTCCTCGCATGTCCATCAACTTCACAGAGTCATTAGAATGCTTCATGAGGTTTAGCTTCAACTTTAGTTTACTCCAATGGTAATACTGTTCCCCCAGCTTAAATTGTATCCTTCTTGAAATCAAAATTTTTTACACTGGATATTTTCTTTCCTTTTTTTGCAATAATTATTCGCTTCCATTGCTTTGGCTTGTTGACATGTTGTTTGCATGTGCAGCGACAGTACTAGTCAAACAATGTTATATATGGTTAATATACCCAGAAAAGCTGTTTTTAGTTACAAACTGTCATGATCAGTTTTACAAATCTGACTCACATGCAGACAAACCACTCAGAGAACACGGAAAAAGGTTAACAGGTTTATGGAGGCAGCGCACATGTGTTGAATCTGTTACTCAGTGAGCTGGTGAACCGGTACTGAAAGTGAGAAGGGCAGTTCAGAGGTCAGTTCAGGGACCGCAGGAATCTTGGATGTTGTTAGATAATGCTGGAATGGGACTCAGGTTTGAGGGGGCCTTGTCAGTCTTTGAATCCAGTCTGTGTGGGGGAATCTAGAGAATAGTGCACATGTTGGAGGACGGACAGGTAGACAAGCGTTGGACCCGGAGGAGTAATGGAGCGGACTGTCACTCGGATTTCTGATGGGAATTTGAACGGATCATGTGAAGGTTTTCCCCTGCTCAGTATGAACTCGGTATTTCCTTCAAGGGGGAGAAGGACCAGGTATCCAGTTAAACAGGAAGTCTTCCTGCTGAGTAAACGAAGACAAAAGAACATAAGTCTCAGAGAAACAAAGCTAGGTTAGACTCAGCTAATCTCAGCTTGGCTAGAGTACCCAAAACTGGCAAAGACTCTGGCGTCGAGGTAGTGACAGCCCACTGCTCAAATACTCCTCCAGATAATGGTCCAATGAGCCACAGGTGTGCAGGGAGGCCCAACGAAGACAGACCACCTCCTGGTGGTGGAAAAAGGGAAACACACAAACAGACCACACAAATTGGATTTCTAATACAAACTGAGCAAAAGCTAAGCTTAGAAGAGAAAAATAACAAATACTACACCAGCAGGACTCTGTAATTTGTTACAAAAAATGGCTGCTACCAGAGGGAGTACTGTTCTATACATTTTTAAAAATTCAAATTACATAACTATCTACCTTTAAAAACAAAATAAGTTGTCCCTCTGAATCTTCTTCTTTTTTTCTATTTTTGTTTTTACCAGAAGCAGACTAGTGATAGACATTATGCGGTTGCAGATCAAATGTTCTGTTGGAATTGGAAAGCTGGTTGGACTTGTTTGAACAATAGATGTAGCCAAATACAGAACAGTCTTTGCAGAAAGCCTCATAGAGACAGCAACAAAAATTATAATTAGGAGGGAGATTCAATGTTTGACTGCACAATAAGACTAGCTATCCAGCCAAGTTGGGTTTACTCTATTTTAGTGACTGTTTGTAATAAATTTAGCTTTTTATAAAAATAAAAAAATCTACAATAATTTCCATAAATACATAGTCTAATAACGACCGATTTTAAAATGAAAGAGTTCCTGTAGTTCAGATTAAGTTTTTGCACCCAATGGAGGGTGTTGCGTTGCCATCTTTCATTATGGTAGCTGAAAATGGACAAATTTGTTAGCCTTATGCATTTTACCTGTATATTAACATGTGTCATCAGTAGACGAGTATTAAAACACATTCAAAGAAGACAATAGATTGTAACTGTTCAAAAGTGAAAATATATATAGTTTTTTCCGCCTGTCTTTTCGTTAGGGAATGGTAAAGACCCTTGCTAAAGAGCTGAACGGTGAGGTTTCCTGCTTTTATTTTGAAATTTCCGGAGAATTTCAAAATAAAAGCGAGGTTGATTTGAAGCTTTTCTAAAGTAAAAGCTACAGCAGCATTGATAAACTCCCCAGGAAGCAAACTAGTGTTGGTTTGCTGAAAACTTATGTACATGCACAATATACTCCCTACCAAACTCCTACCTAGGATAATAAATAGGTACTTGATAGAAATGAGTCTCTGTATTTGGATTGCTGGATGGAAAAGGGTATTTGGTCTATAAGACATTTTCTTAAAGGCAATGGAGGTTTGCTCTCCCATGAGGATTTTTCCTTACTGTATAATTTAAACTGCTCCTATGCTCAGTTTAACACTTTAATAAATTCTAATCCAGCAGCAAGCTATTCCTCAAGGCTTTGCAAACAACTTCCGGAACAAACTTCCGGTCCTGACAGTGCAGGAGACCCCATTTTGCAGGTCTGGAGCAAAGGGTCCCGACAGTGCAGGTCTGGGATCTGACAATGCAGTTCTGCAGCCAGATTCTCTTGGTAAGGTCTCTAGTTCAGATATAGCAAGCTTTAAAGTTCAAAGGATATAATTACTTTTGCAAGCTTTTAGATGCTGACTGGATGCATCAGAATGTCCTTACATGTTTTTTTGTTTTTTTTCCCACAAACTCAAATCTTTTCCACTTAAGAAGTTGGGTTGTGTAAACAATGCGTCAAAACTGGGTGAAGTGTCCAGAGAGAAGAGGGAGTGAAGTGACTCTTCATCTGGCTGTCAGCATTCTCCTCTTTGCCAAATAATACATCTGTGTCCCTCGATCTCTGTCTTTATACTCTCCAACTGCAATGCCTCTCTATTGAGGTTTTTGTGTCTTTTTCTGTTTTGTTGTTTTGGGTTTTTTTTTTTTTTTTCAGAGTGACCTCACTGAAGTTTCTTGGACTTAAAGTTGTTCATCTTTGCCAATTTTGTGAACAGAAAGTTCAATAAGTTTCAACAGCTCAGAATAAGAAAGAAGGACTTGAGAAAAAAATAAAAAAGAGGCTCTCTGTCGAGCCTTGAGTTGACATTTCAGTGCCATTACGGAGGTCCTTGTCATTTGTGATAAGATGACAGGGAAGCCGTAAACTGATGAGTATGTGGCATTTCTGACGTTGAAGGAGGAGGAGTTGGACATCCTCGAAAGAGTGCAATTAAGATTCCTAATGCAATCTGCACTCATCCCCAACTAACTACCTATATTGAACCAGATGAAGTCATGAAAAATGTTGCCTTTTCAAATAAAGTTCATGTGTATTCAAACAACCCCATTTGACCGCCGGTGTACCTTCATTATTTAAAAAAATACTCTTTTTCTGGCATTCTTACCCTCTTCTTGAGAGCTTAAACTCTTCTTTATTAATCCTGACCCAAATTATAATTTCATTTCTTTACATTGGTTTTCTCCTTTCCTTCCAAAATATTTATGAAGAATAGTAATATTCCTTATTAATATAATAATAAAATAGCATAATAAATTAAAATGTCTTGCATGTCAGACATATTTGACATGACAAACTGATTAAATCCAACATGAGGATTATTATCATCCCAGAAACCTATTTCTGTCATGGCATCACGAGGTTTTAAATGTGAAGCTTCCACAATTGAGCTTTTCCCACTGCAATTGTTTAACTTCCTTTACATACCGAGTCTGGATTTTAAATTGCAGTTAACTGCTAGTAGCTACAATTTTAGCTGTTAGCTACAATCGAATTAACAATTAGCTAAATTTAGCCAAAGTAGTTATATTTAAATCTAATCGCATATGCATGTAGCAGCAGTTTAGTAAAGCTTAACCACATTGAGCTGAAGCTAGCTAAGTAGGCACAGTTAGCTAAATACGTTTCCGTTAAATACAGTTACATTCCCTTTAACTTTCACCTGATAAAATCTAGATTAAACTATGAATTCTTTAAAGCATTCCTACAGTTATATCATTTGGAATACTATCTTATTTAATTTAATAAATGGCCCTTTTAGCCTCAGTTTAGCATAGGCTAACTAATCTCTTGTTTAAATGTATTACTTAGTTAATTAAGTTGACCCATTTTCTTACATATTATCAAATGAACAAATGGGGACAATTACAATTTCAATAATTTTTACAAATTTGCTGATGTGTAAACAATAAAAGTTAGATGTAACAGATTGAAAATGTTGCCCCTTACTGTCAGCATTTTCTAACAGTTGGCTATTGGGGAAAAAAAGTAATAGTAAAAGTATTTTGGGGCCAACAGTAACAGCTCTATTCCACCCTTTTTATCTACTTTTCCATCAGTCTATCATCTAATCTAAAATAGAGACATAACATAAAAAGGCTGCCAACTTTTCATGAAACCTTGGAGTGAGATTTTGAAAAAATTTGGACAGGCAACCCTTGCGATGCTTCAATTGAGAGGCTATAAGTATAGGTGCAACTATAAGTTGTAGGTTTTCAGAGGATTTAACCGAAACATAGTGGCAAAATGTGGCATTTTTATAGCACAGTACATGTTACTAAATAACAATAAATGATCTGTAGTTATGTGGATAGTTTCACACAATATACATTATTTTCTATATTCTGGTGATTTTCAGAGAATTAAAGTAAAGAAGAATGGGCCCAACTAAAATACTTCCTCTTAAATATACTGTAAATCAGGCGTCTTCAATTTTTTTTAAGGCCAAGGACCCCTAAACTGATGGCGAGATGGAGTGGGGACCCCCTAATTATATATACTGTATGAAATTGTGTTATGAAAAGTGGTCCTTTAGTCACTCTATTGCAGATAGAGTAATGTAATGAAAGTAATTTCTCCCTGGGATTATTAAAGTATTTCTGGTTCCTGGTTGATGGGACAGGTGTTGTGAATGAAACGGTGCCCAGCTTGAAAGAGCTCCTGTGTGTCGCTGAATGTGTGNAAAAAAGAGGCTCTCTGTCGAGCCTTGAGTTGACATTTCAGTGCCATTACGGAGGTCCTTGTCATTTGTGATAAGATGACAGGGAAGCCGTAAACTGATGAGTATGTGGCATTTCTGACGTTGAAGGAGGAGGAGTTGGACATCCTCGAAAGAGTGCAATTAAGATTCCTAATGCAATCTGCACTCATCCCCAACTAACTACCTATATTGAACCAGATGAAGTCATGAAAAATGTTGCCTTTTAAAATAAAGTTCATGTGTATTCAAACAACCCCATTTGACCGCCGGTGTACCTTCATTATTTAAAAAAATACTCTTTTTCTGGCATTCTTACCCTCTTCTTGAGAGCTTAAACTCTTCTTTATTAATCCTGACCCAAATTATAATTTCATTTCTTTACATTGGTTTTCTCCTTTCCTTCCAAAATATTTATGAAGAATAGTAATATTCCTTATTAATATAATAATAAAATAGCATAATAAATTAAAATGTCTTGCATGTCAGACATATTTGACATGACAAACTGATTAAATCCAACATGAGGATTATTATCATCCCAGAAACCTATTTCTGTCATGGCATCACGAGGTTTTAAATGTGAAGCTTCCACAATTGAGCTTTTCCCACTGCAATTGTTTAACTTCCTTTACATACCGAGTCTGGATTTTAAATTGCAGTTAACTGCTAGTAGCTACAATTTTAGCTGTTAGCTACAATCGAATTAACAATTAGCTAAATTTAGCCAAAGTAGTTATATTTAAATCTAATCGCATATGCATGTAGCAGCAGTTTAGTAAAGCTTAACCACATTGAGCTGAAGCTAGCTAAGTAGGCACAGTTAGCTAAATAAGTTTCAGTTAAATACATTTACATTCCCTTTAACGTTCATCTGATAAAATCTAGATTAAACTATGAATTCTTTAAAGCATTCCTACAGTTATATCATTTGGAATACTATCTTATTTAATTTAATAAATGGCCCTTTTAGCCTCAGTTTAGCATAGGCTAACTAATCTCTTGTTTAAATGTATTACTTAGTTAATTAAGTTGACCCATTTTCTTACATATTATCAAATGAACAAATGGGGACAATTACAATTTCAATAATTTTTACAAATTTGCTGATGTGTAAACAATAAAAGTTAGATGTAACAGATTGAAAATGTTGCCCCTTACTGTCAGCATTTTCTAACAGTTGGCTGTTGGGGAAGAAAGTAATAGTAAAAGTATTTTGGGGCCAACAGTAACAGCTCTATTCCACCCTTTTTATTTACTTTTCCATCAGTCTATCATCTAATTTAAACTAGAGACATAACATAAAAAGGCTGCCAACTTTTCACGAAACCTTGGAGTGAGATTTTGAAAGAATTTGGACAGGCAACCCTTGCCATGCTTCGATGGAGAGGCTATGAGTATAGGTGCAGCTATAAGTCGCAGGTTTTCAGAGGATTTAACAGAAACAAAGTGGCAAAATGTGGCATTTCTATAGCACCCTAAATGTTACTAAATAACATCTGTAGCTATGTGGATATTTTCACACAATATACATTATTTTTCATATAATCTGGTGATTTTCAGAGAATTGAAGTAAAGAAGAATGGGCCCTACTAAAATACTTGCCTCTTAAATATACTGTAAACCAGGGGTCTTCAACGTTTTGCAGGCCAAAGACCCCCAAACTGATGGGTAGGGGCCCCCTAATTATATATATTCAATGAAATCGTGTTATATTAAAGTGGTCCTTTAGTCACTCTATTACAGATGGAATAATGTAACAAAAGTAATTTCTCCCTGGGATTACTAAAGTATTTCTGATTCTGATTCCTGGTTGATGGGACAGGTGTTGTGAATGAAATGGTGCCCAGCTTGAAAGAGCTCCTGTGTGTCGCTGAATGTGTGCATTGATGACTAAAAAAGAAATCTTCTACCTCCATTTGTCTGTTTACTACAGTGCGTTGAATTCATGTTAATGTAGATTTAAAGACATTTCAATCAGTGGAAAAAAATGCATGGGGGGGAATATAAAAAAACAGTCTAATCAGCTATGCAGTACCTCTGTGGACCCCTAGGGGTCGCGGACCCCCTGTTGAAGACCTCCGCTGTAAACAAAAAATTTCATAACTGTGTTTATTAGTTATTCTCTGCAGTTCAAGTAAAATAAACAATGGGGAACTAATAAGCTATTGCTGGATTGTTGGTACTAATAAAGGAACCTGTGCAATTGAATCCTGTGCAAACTGCACTGAGTATGAATATTTGGTAATAGGCTAAGGATAAAATAAACTTAACTCATTATCTTATTAGATTTCAGACCTTGTAGGAAGCTGTAGATTTTTATAAAAACTCATAATAACACACAATAGCATTTCTGTGAATGTTTATTTATGTGATGGAAATTAAGTTTTTAAACATATTCAGTGGACCAAAATAAAGATAAATGAATAATTTAATTAATAATAAAATGAGAAAATCCCTGTGGTTCTCCTTCTGATATTGGACAACTGGGTTGTTCTGCACATCCTCTCTGTATGTGGTTGGTCTTTTCTTGGGTGTCTGATCTTTCGAAAAGAAAAAAATGTGAGGCATACCTGAAAGCTTTAAGAATTTAGAGATTATTCAACTAGACTAAGCAATAATTATTTAACTTGAGAGAAAACAAACCATTTGATGTCAATTTGATGTGATCTGACACTTATTAATTCTCTACATTGATCATTGAAACTAGCTGCTGTATATTTTATTCATATTTAATTCATATTTACTCAAGTGCTTGATTGATTTACTTAGAAAATTATCTCAGTCCACATAAGATAAGATAAAATTCAAATAACATACCTTGTCATAACTTCTCAGAAATCGCCGTATTTTTCCAATATCGCTGTTGTCAGTTCCATAAATAGGTGGGCTGGTGCAAAACAACGGACTGGATTTGAACCTGGCATGTCATTGTGTGTTAGTACTAAGGATGCGTTGAAAACATGGACGGGAGTTTTATAAACATGGTATTTTTGTATATGAATAAGTGGAATGGAGTTGAGTTTTAATGTTGGACTTTTATGTGTGAAAAATTGCGGATATGGAGTGAGAGCGTGTGAAGACACTGAGATAATCACACCCAATGGGTGAGAGTTTACATACAGCCCTGATATAATCACATCCCATCAGGGAAATATTTTACGGTAGAATTATACTGTCCTAAACTTTTTCATTTAACAAGTCAAATGTGAAATATGTTTTCCCTTTAAGACGTCAGATGACAACTTGAAGATATCCTACTATAGTTTTAATGTAAATATGAAAGTGCTTTGATCATGAAACTATTTTCCTCAGCTGAAAAAAAACAGGAAATCCCCCACAATTACTACTTGGAGCTAGAAGCTCATGCAAGGAATTAAATACTTGTTAAACTAGATAATTATGTCTCCCTCCTTATATATGTTGGGTTTCTTGCTGATTTATCAGTTTTTTCTGTTACTGACTGCTTATTTTCTTTTTTAGTGAGCAACCGTCATGTTTAAACTGAATAGACAAACTTACCTAAATTTGAGTGTCTGATGAGAAATTGCTCTAATAAATTTGCCAAACTAATTGGCCATGAAGAAAACAATTAGATCCCCATGCAATTCTACAATACCTCTTTTGAAGAATCACCCTGTTATGAACCCCCCAACACTCACTTATGCTGCCACTACCCGCTAATTCTTTTTGTCTGCATCTTGTTGAAGTTTGGTTTCATTTAAAATCTTCTTTAGTTACACATTCAGATCCCAAACCATTCTACCTTGACCAGGGCACAGTATAAATTGATAATATAATCCCCTCCTAGTGCAAACCACAAGGCGGAGATCAACCCAATCCAACCCTGGTTAATCTAACCACCGATTACTTGGACATCCAAAATGGAAATTGTCCCCAAAAAAATTGTCTGATGAATGGTTTAAGCAAGCTTAACTCTTATCTTTCGTCACTTCATGCGTTAGCTAAAACTAGTATAGCTAGCAATTATTTACTACCATACGTATATTAGGAATGTAGGTAATTTATTTTTTTTTTAATCAGAGATTATCCTGAGATAATTCAGATTCAGTGTTTTTCTTATTCTTCTATACTTTAACTCTTTATTTTTAGAGGCAGTTTATTATAGGACTGCCTCCAAGCACTAATCCTTAGTGCCAGAGCAATTAACAAAACATATTTTTAAGTTGTTTAGGCAACGGACTTGGTACTGTCCAATAGCTATTGTCAACAATGTGATATTTGCACACAGAGTAGCTTTCTGAAGCATGTTTATCAGTCATTTTAGTATTGCTTCAATGATTATGGCCAATATTTAGGTACAGGAATGAAAATAGTAAGAACATTACTTTTCTATATTAGTTCAGTTGTGTTTTGTTTTTTAAATGGTAATTTGTGCTTTGTGAGAACCACTTAAGTTGCCATGAGCCTACGAATCAGACTGCATTTGTTTTCATTGACTAAACATGTGCCATATTTGGACTTTTATATGCTGTTAAAATTTGGTGCTAATCCTCTGTTTGTGGTTAGATTAAGGATTGTTTCAAGGACATTAATGTCCTTGTGCCCATTTACCATGTTTTTTCATTTCAAGGTCACATAGGTGTAAGAAAAAAAGTCTTGATACGCTCAATAGAGCACCCTCCCCACACACCTTTTCCTCCTTCAGGCCTTTTTTTCTCTTCCTGTTCACTTCTCCAATTTAGTTGGCAAAGTGCTCACCCCCAGCTGATTGGAAAAGCACATGCCCACACCTTGATTTCTGGCTGATTTTTAAGGCATCAAGCAGATTAAACAAGGACTTAACCTGAGGGCCAAGGACATAATTCAAGTGCCTGGTTTTCTTTAAATTACCTACTGCTGTGAATGAAATGTGCATTTCTATAAATGTGGCTTAAGTTTGTGGGAAATATTTTTCTTAATTTCAGCAGATGGGTAGAGTACAGGACCTGGAAAATTAAACGCATGCCAGTCTCTGCTGGGTATTTCTCATCCCGAAAACACATTTGGCAAGTAACGCCGGTGTGATCAGAGACAGAGAAAACTGGCAGGTCGGAAGGCAAGGATGGCAGGAAAGATAACAGGCAGTTGGAAGGGAAAAGGTAGAAAAATTAAACATTCACAGAGCTAGTAAGATGGCCTCAGTATGGTCATGGATTGATACGTTCACCAGTCCCCGGCTGTGTTGACAGGTGGGTCCAGTGAACCCTTACACTGTGGTTTTGCCAAGTGAAGCTTTCAATCCACAGCAGAGCGGCTATGCCAGGCTTCAGCTGTGGAGATGAAGATGAGGGCCAGTGAGTTTGCCCAGTTAAACCTTTTTACAGATAGAGAATACAGACTTTGGACATGATTCAAAGAGCTTAAGGACTTTCAAAATCGACCAAAAAAAGCAGACAGTATGATTTCTTGGACACATTGCAGGGTCTTCTCTTGAACTTGTCTACACCCAGTTTCAATTGAAAGAGGAAAATTATATGATCTTAATTATAGAAACAAGTTGTAGAGAACACTTTCTCATAATTAAGAATCACAAGATTTTTTTTTATTTTATTTTACCTATGTGAGAATTCTCTAACATAGAGTCCATGCGGGCATTTCCATATCTTCCTAACTGGCTGAAATCAAAGAGTCAGTTCCCAATAAAAAAGCCGTTAAGATAGCAACATATTTATCATGGATAAAGGTAAGTGGCCTAGCTGTATCACCTTAAAGCTTCGGCTCATCTGCGATGGACTGGCAACCTTTCCAGGGTGTACCTTGCTTTTCGCCAATTGGGTGCTGGACATAAAGACCAGCCCCACCTCCACCCTGACAGATTAAGGAGGAGAAGATGGATGGATGGAGTCTGCTCATTCCTGCTGTAAAACAAAGGAAAGATAACAAATGGAAAAAACAATCTTCCAGCTTCAACCCTTTGCCAAGCACTACAATAGAAATTTTGGATTTACTTGAAGGTTTTTTTTTGTTTTTGCAGAATTCTAAAATTCTCAAACTAGGGAGAAACTCTTGAAACCCACTTTAGCTTGATTGAGGTATTTTTTCCACTTTATCTTCCGTCATCCATCCATCTTATATTGTTGTCCATTCTTTACGCCAGAGCTGCCACTGCGCCTCTATAAACAATCGTTTGGCAAAAGTTGGGGTACACCCTAGAGTTTCCAACCCCTTTAAGGAAAAATAGTGACATAAAAACATAGAAACACAGAGGCAAAAGGTGCAAGCTCCTTCCTTCTCTATGTCATCAGTGCAATAAACTGTGCACTGGTCATGCCACTCTTGCAAACATTGATATCCCAATGCCTTTTTAACAAAGGTGGCGTTTTTCTTAGCAGTTCCAACTAGCCTATGACCAGTGTTTATAATCTTCTACACTGCAAACAGGAGTTGTATTCACAGTTCAGAGCAGAAGCAAATTGGTTCCCATGAGCCTGATAAGGGCTTTAACTCCAAATTAGCAGTCCCTGCCAAGAGAGCATGATTTATGTGTTTTTTTTTTTTCTTGCAATAGTTGGTCAAACAATGGTTGAAAGAAAAAAAACTCATAATAAGCATGTTACAGAATGCTCTTCCAATCAAACAGGGGTTTTATTTGTTTTTTTACTTTACTCGACATTTTCCTGACTACAACTGACCTGATACATCATCTCCTTAACAAGTTGGGACCAGTCAGCAAATTGTACATCATAATGCCCCCAGTGGCATCATTATCTAAAGTCATAGATGCCAAAAGTGTAGACTGGAGCAAGCAGACAAACAGTTTTGTACTTTTGCTTCTATAGTTTGGACATAAAGTAATCTACTGTCAGACAAAATCTTCTCATTATCCTCTTTTCTTATAACCCGTTGGACTAAATATAGTCCAACAAAGTTTTTATGCTGGTAAAGATTCTCAGTTATCCAGGTCATAGTCATTCCAAAAAAGTAAAAAAAAAAACAACAACAACAATCCAATGGACTTTGTTTTCAAGTTTGAAGACATTTCGCTTCCCCTCCAGGAAGCCTTTTCAATTAAAAATATCAGAAATAGAGTTGAGTTCAAGGCTTTATAGACTGGACCAAACGAAGGCTTTGTTTTGGCTTAGAAAAGAGACACCCTAAGAATAATGTGTGAGTATGACAAAATGCTTAGGAAACTTGCAGATTATAGGAACCATCTTCATTTCAATTTAAGATGTAAATGGTAAATGGCATGTACTTATATAGCGCCTTTATTCAAGTTAGGAGACTTGACCAAAGCGCTTTACACTACATTCGTTCACCCATTCACGCACACACTCACACACTGATGGTGGCAAGCTACATTGTAGCCACAGCTGCCCTGGGGCTCACTGACAGAAGCGGGGCTGCCGTACACTGGCGCCACCGGGCCCTCTGACCACCATCAGTAGACAATGCAGGTGAAGTGTCTTGCCCAAGGACACAACAACACTGGAAGTCGGAGTCGGGGCTTGAACCGTCAATCCTTCGATTTCAGGGCAAACTCCTACATCCAACGCCACTGTCACCCCAGTAGACAGCAAAGACGGATGGACACCGTCTGGTTACACTATCAGGTATAGTCTGTTCTACTAGCCAAAAGTAATCAGCATTGTTATCTAACCTTATTACTAAAGATACAGTTTACAACTTGTATTTTCATTTTTTAATACTTAGCATAGTTATATCATAATGCAATGAAGTACTCTTTTAGCACGAATTAACTTGAGTAGCTAATAAATTTAGGTAGCCATAGTTAACCAGAGCAAGGTCCAGATTACAATAATTGACTACCCTTTTGTGTACAGTTCTATAAATTGACAAACAGTATTTAAGTTGTAAATTGTCAATAAGCAATTTACTATCCCTCAAATTGTAGTAATATTGAGGGAATTTGTACCAATCGCTGCTGGAATTATGTGACCCTTGAAGGACAAGCCGGGATAAACTGTGGATGGGTAGATGGATCTATTAAAAGCATAAACATTTCTGATATGAACTGTTTTTGACTTTAAAGTGTCAACATGTTGCCTAATGTGAAATAAGAAGGTTTTAGCCAATACACACAGATGCGTCAAGCCCCACCACAATGAGACATAGAAAAAACATCCAAGGATTTGTCCTGCTCATCCTTTTTGCCAACTAAAGTTCTACTGTGAAAAGACACCATGCTTGCATCTCCTCTTTATATTATTCTGCATCCAAGGCATCTCTCTCCTGAGAATCAAAACTGAGCCTTCCTTCTTTCCAAAAACCACTTCATCTCTCTGTGAGCTTATGTGTTACTCACACAGTCAGCCATCAGGGCCTCTGTAAGTCCCTCAGTATCACAACCCTCCCTTGATCTTGTTTACTTAGTATTCCATTAGAACCTAGAAACAAGATGAAGGATTGAATAAGTTAGTCAAAAAAAAGACGAGGGAGAAATAACTGCCTCAAACTCCCTTTACAACCTCTCCACTCTGCTCTTTGACACTCGAAAGAACTTCCACCCTGTGGTAACTTTTCAAAGGCTGCAGTAATGTTCTTTGAAGCGGCCATCAAAAATAAGTGTTTTTTTTATCCTCTTCTTTTTTGTCAGGCAGTTTCCTCTGAGGGGTTCTATGACTTCTTGTTTGACTTGTATGTAAGGGAGGAAGACAGAAAGAAGAGAATAAAAAGAGGCCAACAGAGTGTAAAGAAGTGTGTTCCTTCCTGTATTCTTTTTTTCTTGAGTTTCCGATTTTTAGCTCACCTCATTTCAGTTTTATTGATTCTTGTTTGGTTACTCGACTTTTATAAGGTATGTTAGAAAATACCTCTTAACTATGTGAATTTCCTTTTGGCATTTGCTGGGCACCTATTTTCCAACAGCAAACAGTATAAACTTTAAGTCTCATCTCAATATAGCAAATTGTAGCCCCCACCTCATTTACTTATTCCTAAGGTCGACAGTAAGCATACTGGGCAGGGAATGCCTGCTGAATCCACACAACCTTCAGCTTTGCAGACATCATAATGAAAATGTACATAGATGATGCTAGCCAAATTTAGGTACCACCTTCCTTTCCTACCAATTTTTTTTAATATAATTCAATTTTTATTTATATTGTCCCAATTCAGAACACATAATCTCAATAACACTTACCAGAGACACTGTATTTAAATCATTCAGTCAAATGGGTTAAAAGTTTCCTATCTAAGGACAGTTAGTCACAGTAATGGCAGCCCATCTGATGCTTCCCTCCAAGATGGTGTCACAGCCAAACTGAACCAGTCCTGATGAGGCTACTACGACACATGACACAAAAAAAACAGGTAGAACATGAATTTAAGGGGTTGAACTAACAGCAAATTTGAGAATAGAAGTTGATTAAAGCAGAGTAAGGAAAAGTGGTTCCTATGCCCTCCTGTAAGCTAAGCCTATAGCAGCATAACCATAAAGGTTGCTTTTACTGCCATGACTTATCATGCTGACTGCGGATGTACCTCCATTTTGGTTGAAGAATTGTTACTGTATGTCCTATTTGGACAGACCCTTATTATCTTAAATCGGGTGTGTCCAAAGACCAAGTTATTGCTGGCCCAGAAGGAACTATTATTGTCAAATGTAAGAATACATTTTAAAATATGAAATTGTATAATACAGCCAGACTTTATTAACTTTATTAAACTGATTCAGTTCCTTGTATATTTCCCTTTTGTTTTGATATCACTTTAAATATGAAGATTAATATACATCTATATAAATATTTCTTGGCTAAAGGTTAAGGTACTGGACTCAATTAGTTACCTAAACTGAGCATCAAATGTTTTTTAACATGACACTAATGGTGTGATTTTGAATTTTTGCTATTTTTTTGTAGTTCCTTTATTCATGTGTCCTTTCATATTCCCTATACGCTTTGTCACTGGCATTTGAACTCTATTTCTATACTATTAATTTATTCTCAATTCACAGTAACCTGAATACATGTCAAAAACAGCCCCTTAATTGATTGTAATTTTTTCATTATTCCTTATTCCACAGAAACGCACTTCATAGGCACTTCTTTAATCGCATGAATCATGTAGAAGAAGAGCACATTATTAAAAGAGTAATTACTATCTGTCTCAGTAAATCACAAGGTGATTTAAACCGCTACCTATCTGGATCACTTTGAATGTCACACTGAATACATCCACATCTTTATCTCCATATACGGCAAGGCTTTCCACACTGGATTAGAAGGATGATGTATTTTACTCGTCTTTGCCTTTAATGAAAGAACCATTGTATTGGGACGAAGCGTCACACAAGGCTTTGATTTTCTGAAAATGTAAGACTGAGCAGAAAGTACAGTCACTGTATAAAATATCCATTGACAACCAAAAGAAAAGCATTGGTCCTCTCAAAGACTATAATGAGGTGTTAGTTCCCTTGGAATAAATGGCGTGTTAGCCCCCTATTTGGACTCAAACCAGGGATCCGGTTTTGCCCTTGAATGCTATTATCTTATAACCAAATATTTTCTGTACTTGACCATTTCGTTTTTTTTTTTAGATGATATAAAATCTGAAAGTAAGTATCCCTGATCATTTGGTGTTTGGTTTGGTTTGCAATGTACATTAGCCAGGACATGTGATTACGTATCTAGCAACTTCACAGAGACATTAGAATCTGTCCTGAGCTTTAGTTTACTGCATTGCTTGTACTATTTTCCAGGCTTTATACCTCTTTAAATCAAACATCTTCTTGCACCATTCAACACTTCATCTTGGACTTTTCTACTTTTTTGTACCTACACCGGGAGTTCCAAACTCACTCTCCTCCATTGCTTCAGCTTGTGGAATTACACACATGGCTAATAACGGTCACATGATGCTGTTATGGTAAATATATGCAGAAAGGTCCTATTTACTAAAAATTTAGCAAAATCAAAGCTTAAAAGACAACAATAACAATGTAAGGATGCCATAATTTGTCATAAAACCTTTGTATGCGACCAGACTAAGTTACAGGCGTATTATTAAAAAAAAAAAAAAAGTCAAATATCAAGACCATTTACTTTGCTTTGTGGTGACATTAAATTCAAAAGGAAAAGACATTTGCAGTCTCACTCCTTTGAGTGAGACAAGTGGCAGTAATGAAGTGGGTTTGCTGACACAGAGAAAGTTACAGCTAGTCATCAGTGCATGAGTTGCACTTAACACTTTTCCACACAACAGTAGCTGCTGAATGAAAAAAATTTTCTTTTAGAAAAAATAAATAAATAAATATACATAAATATAAATATATAAATATTCCAGCGGGGGTCGGGAGGGGTGCTTGTGCCTATCTTGGGTCCTACTAGTTTTCCAAAAAACTGCAATGGAAACACTTTTTTTTTGTATCACACGGGTCATGCGATCTGCAACTGGAAGTTACTGCCTTGTAAAAAGACAAAGAATATATTAGAAGTAGTGGAGGATGATGGTGCCCACTATAGTCATGGATTAAATATAAATTGTGTCAAAACCTCAGCAAACTACGCTATCTATAAAGAAGGATAGTGGTGTCGTCAGAATAGAATACTGTATAAAATTTGGACAAAGTAGGAGATGTGTAATTAAACCTCTGAAAAAACTATTTTTTATTCAATTTAGCCTGCTCTGTGGATGTTTTCTGGTTCATGGTGATAAAAAAATACTTCTTTTATTTTGTTCATAGAAACAGAGTATGCATTTCTACCTCATTTACCAGGTTTGCAAGAGAGCCAAATGAGAATGCAAATAAGGAAACGATACACATTTAAAAGAGTCTGTTTCTTGTGACTGTGGCTGTGCTGTTCAAATTACTTCAATAGCCCTTGCAGCTTTGCATCGGTACTTTTCTAAAGCAACTTTCAGAGATGTGATGTTTTTGCTGCAGAATGTAATAGCCCATAGACAGCCATTATTTCTACTGCCGCAGTTCTTCAAACCAGTGGCACAACAAGGGTCCATTACCAAAAGGAGAGTTCGGAAGTATTTATTTATTACAAAGCCTTTAAAAGACAACAGATGTACTGTTGGAAAGTTTACCCCCCACTCCATCCCCAACACCCGACCCCACCTCATCCCCTCAAAGTTCCCCGGAAGTGTTTGGGAAACAAGCGTAGGAGATGGTTCGTTTTTGTCTTTTGAACTCCACAGTTGTGAGGTGCTTTTCAAAACGCTCCCAGGTGTGTTTTTTTTTCTCAGATACGCGGAGGAAAAGGGCAGGGAGTTCACGGAGAGAGAGAAAAGAGTAAGAGCTTGCAAAAAGAAGAAGACTTAACAGACAGATAACGTGAAAAGAAAAGGAGAGATGCGTAGAGTGGGAAGGGGTTTGTGTATCCCGCTGGGGGTGAAACGGTAAGCCACTCTCTATGTTTTGGTGGACATATTGATTTCCCCTCCGGTGACCTCTGTCTTAGTCACTGCTGTTGCCAAGTGTGGTGCAAAAGTGTTTTTAGCTGGAGGTGGAAAAACAGCGGCTGCTGCAGCATGCTGGTAAAAAAAGTCAAATGTAAAAAGTTCCACATTTCTGAGGCGGATTGGTCGGGTCTAAAGATGTGGCCTTTGATCTCTTAAGACATTTGCTTTCGGTTTGCTAATATCTAATGACAACTCACTCTTGTCCCCATTTATGCTGATGCAATATAGGCAAACCTTCCAAACAATTATATAGAGATATATTCAGTGCTTGAGTTGAGAGGGAATAAGGGGGGATGGCATCTCCCTTCTTAAAAAAGCTTAAAAATCATCCCCCTTCTTGTGAAAATAAGGAGGGCAGGAAATCTTCCGCAGGTTCCAGGTTCTAAGTTGCCGAGATCTCCCTCCACTGCTCAGTTCGAGAAATAATGTGTTTACAATTGTGCAAGTTTCTCGACATTATCATACCTGTTCTCTGTGATTGTGGTATGAATTTATAAGTCTGGGACAATAAATGTGAAAATAAGAAGGGGAGGGAATCTTCAGCAGGTTCCAGGTTCTAAGTTTAAAAAATAAAGTGTCAGAAATGATCTAGAATGGTGTTGATAGCAAAATCGGGAATTGGCGTCTACTGAGCAGAGAATTTATTCATCGCACACTGACTGTAGCACATCGACTGAAACCTGTCTCCATTCAAGTAAATTCCTATTAATTCTAAATCTGTCTACCATGTATAAGGAATATGAAAACTTTAAGAATATGTTTAAAATGTCCCTTTTTGTTCTTATTTCAATCCGTCTTCTCATCAATGTGTGTGAGTTTAGGGGGGATGTGCCCTCCCGCGACGGGAGGTCATTCTTGCCACAACAGATGAAACCCGGAGGAGAGATCAGTTTAAAAAAAATGCATTTTAATGAAGTAATTTAAGACACGTGTTAAGGTTATTATCTTGAAAGAACTGCCAAATGCGATGTAAATGTCTGGCCTTGTTGGCCAATGTTGACGTCTGACTGCAAGGTCCCTCGTGTGTCTTGCAGAATGCCTGTTGTCCGATCAATGGTAAATAGCTCAGTTCTACTGACCTGTTAGAATAGTTTTAACTCATTTATTGCCAGCATGTAGTCTAGCTTACTTTAAATTAGCCAATAGAAGCAATAATGATTTTCAGATAAAAAGTCTATTTTATAAAAAAATACTTTAAATTATTACTTGAAAGGTGTATAAAATTATAAAATTTTATATAGGCTTATTTCATGTTCAGGCTAATTCTAATATATTTGAATTTGTAAGCAGTTATTTTCAGATTTTGAAAATTAGTTCAGTTGTTTCAATTTATTTCATTAAATCTGAATGAAAACATACTTGACTTGAAAGGATGCAGATATTCATTTGCAATGTTTTGTGAGGTTTTGTTCCAAATCTTAATAGATTCATAGCCAAAAGACTTTCCAAAGTAAAATCAAAGAGGTGTCCTACCATGACTATGAAGCTGATCCCAGTGGGAAATTAGTCCCTAACTATGTAGGGTCAGTAATAGCCATGCCAGTCCAGGAACTGACTGCAGTTCTACTGTAAGGTGCGTTGGTCAAGTTCAACGACCAGCATACCTGACATGTAACAACGAAACCATGCATAGTGCTTTAGGTTAATAAAATATATTAATTAGGCTATGTATGCTTACAAAAAAAAATAAAAAATTAGTCAGAGAAACAGGACTACACTGGAAAACAGGCCGATCTCCAACCTGTTTGTGTATATAAAAATAATACTTTTATTTTGCACAACTCTATACATTCATTGGGGAGTGTTGGTTTAGTGGTTAGAGCAGTGAGCTTGTGCTCTGAGAAGGTTGCAAGAACCCGGTTTGATCCTCACAGCCTCCACTCCACCCAGACTGCTCCTTGGGCGCCAGACAATGGCAGCCCACTACTCCCCAAGGGGATTGGGTTGAATGCAGATGTAAATTTCTTCAATGTGGGATCAATGAATTTAAACTATCATTATATATTTTTTTAAATAATTGTTTAAATGAAAACATTTCTGCTATGACCTTTAAATACTTTTGCTTCCGTGCAATGAAGAATATTTAAATGACCAGGGAAGCCTGAAGGACTAATATATAAAGGTGCAGCATCTACAAGAGCAACAAAGATTTAGACTCTTAATTTAGGATTTTTTTTTCATCGTCTCATTTTCTTTCACGCTTCTATGGTGCAGAAACTTCTGCACATTCTCAGACCTCCCTCAACAGGTCGCGTCCCAACGTCGGATCACTGGAACATAAAATTAAAAAGACTCTTAGCCTTTTGACATCCCTCCTCGGGGCTTCAAAAGTTAATCTGTCCTTTGTCAGATTCAAATTAACTTGACCTTCCCCCCCTTTAACAGCCGTGCGTGTTCTACTGAACCTCTTAAATGGCACAAGCCGGACCGCAGCAGTTTGCAGAAATGATACAAGCTGCCCCCAAGGACAAATACATGCGATTATCTTTAGGAATAAAGGTGTTAGAAAACGGGGAGCAGGTCATTACAGGTGAAGGCCAAAGTGGCCGCCGGGAGTAACAAGAAGCAAAAAGAAGAAATAAAAAAAAAAATAATAAAAAAAGGCGACTGAATGCAGAGTGCATATAAATCACTGCGCTGTAAAACTGCAGGACCACTCCGCCCAGCATCATAAATCGGCGTCTCGCTGCCACCGCCGGTCTCACACATGCTTTATGACGAGAAGATCAGGCCGCTGAGTGAACTGAGGCGAGGCGCTCGTATATCTGAGAGGTGGTGAGAGAGTTTGATTGGGACAAACTGAAACAAAGGGATGAAAGCAGATAAAAAGTTGAGAAAACTTTTTTAGCTCAGTTTTAAGATCATGTGATCCCACCCAAAGTTGATTAATCCACCTCCCCCCGTCTTAGGAACACTTTGCATTTTAATGAAGAATAATTGATTCCCTTGAAACTCCTACAACTACTTTGGTCCAGGATGTAAAAGTCAGATTTAATGCCTTCCATATGTTATGGTAGACAGGTATGTTGACGTAGAAATATTTGCTAATTATAAATGAATTCACTTAAGTAATGAGGCCATTAAAATAAGTAGGTGTTCAGGGTTTCTTTACAGTACTTGTAACTAAAAACGGATTAAAATCGAATTAACTGGCTTTGAATTCTAATATGTTGGTTCTTCTGCAGCTGATCTCCTTATTATTTCAACTGAATTCTCGGGACTCTTTGCCTTCATCCGCACCTTGTGAATGCTTCTTTGCAGAAGTATTAACTTACCTATGATATACATACATAGGAGATAGAAAATATCATTATTAAGTTAGCTGGTAGTTACACAGAGAACAAGGAGGCTCTGCCTTTATTGCTTTTATATGTAATCTTTGAATGTAACCTTCCACTTCACAAAGTAGTGCCAACAAAAATGCAATAGTGGCAAGCATCATACTCCACATACTATAAAAAGAAAGTACAGATAACAGATACCAAACGGTAGATTCTTTTTCGAGAGCCTTAAAAAAAACCTTAAAAAAATATAAAAATCCCTCAATAATATAATCCCACCTAAATATTAAAACAGCAATTAGGGATGTAAGTTATCGATTAATGAAAGATTCTAAAATGTTACAAACGTCACATCCTCATCCTCCATGCAGTAAATGGGCCTATAAAGTTCCTTTTGTACCCATGTTTTTCTGCTCCAGCATGTGTCTGCCTGGAAGTATTTCTTATGCAATTACAAATAAAGTTCATTGGATGGAACATATGTTAATCCAATCATCTAATAATTGAAAGTTAAAGGTGCATTATGAGATATTTTCTGATGCATTTTTTACCATGAAGATTTCCCTACAGTCGCGTAGCAAGCAGTGAAATAGAAGGTATGGAAGTGAAACTAAAATAAATGGTCCCCGCTACAGTGAGAAATCAATGAATAACCCCAGCCAATCACAAAAGACGGTCCGTTGTACACGATTGGTTCCTGACACGTCAATCCTGGTTGTCCATTGTCCCTCCCCCCTGTGCGTGTACCCTGACACATGAACGAATTGACCGTCCAATGCTTGTGCAGGACGCCATGGCTGGAAGCTAGCAGCCGTTATGCTACGTTCACACCTAAAGCAGCAAGAGCAGCAAAAACGCGTGTGCTGCTTAATTTTTTATGCTTGTACAAGTTAAGCTCTGATGTGCGGCTGAAGCATATTTGCTGTTTTGGCCGCGCGGTGGAAAAAGTGGGTCTGATGCGCGTTGGGCGGAGCTACCCTATCCTTTCTTTGCCTGTAATAATGGCAGCTATATTTGCTGTGATCAGTAAGTAAAAAGTAGTTTAATTCTATTTTGAAGTGAGAAAGTCCACCTGAAAACATGGTCAGTGCAGTCAGTGCATCCAGATTACCATCCTGCCTTCAAATATTATTTCTGTTGGAGCCGTTCAGACCCCTGTACACCATAGGTGCGGTTCGGTGTCACTAGGAGTCCCATTCAACAGCAGCCTCTAGCCCGGTCGCCTCTTCGCGGTTTGCTGTGGTGGCAGAAAGGTCTTTTTTATGTACCTAATCCAAACTGCAGGCACCGGGATAATAAAAGCGAACATGTTTTGCAGGCAGATTTCAGCATTCTAAGACAATTTAGGCGTTAGTAAACTGTTTCAGAGGAGTGATCATAGCGCTCTGCATCATCAGTGCTGCCTGTCTCCCTGCCAGCTCCCAGATCAGTGACGTGCTGCAGACAGCATGCGCGCTCATGTGTTTTGAAGGCGTGGTTTCGAGGGGTAGTCTGAAGGGAGAGGCATGGTTGTGTTTGTTCAAAAATAGCTTGTTGGAATCGTTTTTCCAAGATCTCCTTCAGCACCTTTAAATTGATTATTTCTCTATATCCTTAAAGCACTTACTTTTGCATCTATTGAGTCATATGGTTGTTGTGGTTCAGTTTTGTTGGTGCAACATGCCTTTGATTACATTATCCATTCATTTTGATTCAAGGTGTGTTGGTCCTGCCCGTGCTTGACAATTATTTTTTTTTTTTTACAACAAATATTACCGTATTAAAAAAAATAACATAGGCTTGATATTTGACTTACATATTAATATTAATTTTCCAATGAAGGATTGAAGAAGTAGTTATTATGTGGGCTTAGGCCTATGTAGCTGATATGTAGGTGTAATGCACTAATTTAGAAAAAAAAAAACATGGCTGAGTAACATTCAACCCTGCAAATGGTACATATATATATATATTTTTTTATGCCAAAACATTCTTCAGTCAATTTCTATTTGTCATGCCTGGAGTTCAGGGCTTTTTGGTTTTTGTAAGTAATCTGAGCTATTTAAGATCTGATATTTACTCATAGAAAAAGAAATGGAGTTGTTGTTAAATTTTGTGTTTAAATTGTTTCAAAATGACAAAATTACTATAGTGAATTTGGAAAGAAAAAAAAAAAACCCTGCAATTTGTGAAACGGAAATTTGAAATAAGTAGTTCAATGTTTTTTTTTTGTTGTTGTTTTGTTTTGTTTTTTTCAAAATTCCATATACAAAACATGTTTTTGTTTTGCAACAATAATGGAACAAATTTCACTCCATATATTTCCATCTCAGTATTATGGAAACCGCAAGAGATAGAGGTTGGATAAATGTATAACCATCTTGTGTTTATAAAGCACCCATTTAGGCCATTGCAGATGTCTTACCAGTCTGACCTTCCACTAAGACCTACAAGTTTGCCATGAGACTAAACGTTCTGGTTTTATTTAAGTTTTTTCTTTGACATCCTTTGAAAAAAAAAACATTAAAGGAATAGTACACCCAAAACATGATTAGCCTTCATTTTCTACTCACCCCCATGCTGAACAACACCCTGGAGTACTTTTTGATATCTCAAATGCATCTGGAGATCTGGGAGGCTTCTTGCTGTCTGCTGACATTCAAATAATTGAGGTCTATGGTGACCGAGACAGAAAGGTCCATAAAAGTCCACAAAAAACGTGTCAATATTCCTCCATACTGCTCGTCCAATGTATTCCAAGTGTCCTGAGTGGGTAGCATCCAGAATTTACTCGAAACGAAGTCATTTAGAATGTTTTTAGAGCATAAACAGTAGTGTATAGGATTTCCTGAAAGCGCGCACATGCGCGTTCACGACGCTACGGAAGCCGGCAGACCAAACCAGATGAAAGTGCGCATTCAGCGTCTGCTCTGCCAATAATGCAAGCGTAGAAGAAGAAATGTGCCGTTTACCTGTGCAAAGAAAGAAACAACGAAAGAAAAATGTCTGAGGACTTCAGTGTTGAGGAAGAGCATGAGTTCTTTGCCGAGCTGAATGCGCTGGTTTGGTCTGCCGGCTTCCGTAGCGTCGGGATCGCGCATGTGAGCGCTTTCAGGAAATCCTATACACTACTGTTTATGCTCTAAAAACATTCTAAATGACTTCGTTTCGAGTAAATTCTGGATGCTACCCACTCAGGAAACTTGGATTACATTGGAAGAGCAGTATGGAGGAATATTGACACGTTTTTTGTGGACTTTTATGGACCTTTCTGTCTCGGTCACCATAGACCTCCATTATTTGAATGTCAGCAGACAGCAAGAAGCCTCCCAGATCTCCAGATGCATTTGAGATATCAAAAAAGTACTCCAGAGTGTTGTTCAGCATGGGGGTGAGTAGAAAATGAAGGCTAATCATGTTTTGGGTGTACTATTCCTTTAAGGTAAGTCGAGATTAATTGCATCAAAGAATGACCTGACCACTTTTCTTGGATTGTGGGTTTACTTGCTGTATTCAGAATTCTGTGCCAACAAGGTCTACCGGCTTCAGTGCAGATTACAATGCTAATCTGACGCCTTTTATTATGAGATGGGCTCTAATTAAATTCACCCCCCCCCCCCCTCCATCACTCAGCCATTCAAGTTATTGATTTAAGGGGGTGAGATGCACCATATTTTAACAACGTCCAGCTTTCAGTGTTGTTCACCAGATCAATACAGCTTTACTTTTTAGTGTCAGAATAAACTCAAACATTTTATTCTGTGAGGGGCAACTTTAAGAAAAAAAAAAGCCTTTTATGTGCAGAAGAGGGAATTTATTCATCTACTGGGGACAATTTTGCTCCCATAAACTGTTCCAAGGCACCTTTTTCTTTTTTTAGCCTTTATAGTTTAGTTTTGTCAAAATCCCTGTTTGAAAATAGATCAGCTCTCCCAATAATTTTAGAATTATGACGCTCCCACATTCAGAAAGCTGTTAACCTGGCATTCAGGGTCACTTATGCAGCCTCAGAGACTGATTCAGCCGAGAGTTGTTGTTTTTCTGTTGTTGTTTTTTTGCACATATTTTAAAGATCGAAGAGCAGTTACTGCCTTTCGTCTCATGAGTTATGTCAGGATTTGTCATAGCCTTTAAATCCTTGAGATGCCCTTAAAAATGTTTTTCAAAAAGCCACTAAATTGCTGCCAAGAAAGATTGATTTTTTTTTTTTTTTTCCTAGCTTTCCATCTATTGGTTGCAGGCTTGTATTTTCAACAGTCCTATCAGTCCGTCCCTTTATATTTATATTCACATTCCCTTCTTTGTAAAACTTATTTTCAATGTACTTTGTCAATACTTTTTTCAAACTTGTTACAGATTATCATTTAGATGTAAATCTGGACTAAGACATATAAAAAATAATATTCTTTGATCAATAATGTAGTTCTTTAAGTTGAACATAGGAATGTAATTCTAGCAGATACAGTATCAGGTACCTTATAAAATTTGACTATCTTTCCTATCCCTGCTGAAAGAAAAACTCCCACAGCATGATGCTGCCACCAACACAACTTGTATAGAAAACTGGCTTGATGATCCAAGTGAATCATTTTAACTACCGGTATGTTTGTGGCACAGCTGCAGTGATATAATGATGGAACAAACACTGGAAGCTGTGGTGAATCCTTGAAAAGATTAATTTACCGAATCATTCAGTTCGTGATGCTGCATTTTGATTTAGCAGTCAAAATGAGTTGCTTTGATCACATTTATTGTGCTATTTACGGAGCTTTAACTGCATCATCTTCTCCTTTACATTTAAGACAGGCAATGAGCGGTGACGTACTGTGCTATTTATAGATGTTTAACTGTTTTTTGTTTTTACTTTACAGCTAAAACAGGAAATAAGACAAGGTAGAGTTTCCAGGCTCTCTCGTTTTACCTTATTTTAACCTTTTAAAGCCTGATTCATGAAAAAATATAATTGAAAGTTTTGTCATTATACTTTCTAACAAATGAAAGAGTATAACTGTCATGTTTGGTTTAAGATGTCTAACCCACATGCAGAACACTCAGAGGCAGGAGAAAAGTTCAAAGGTTTATTTGAGAAGATTGTACACAATAAATGATCAGATCCAGAGGGGAACTCATCTGGTCACGAGTGGATTCTGAAAAGCACACAGAATTATCAGATCCAGGACTGGTCACGAGTGGGTTCTGAAAAGCACACAGAATTATCAGATCCAGGACTGGTCAAGAGTGGGTTCACTGCAGAGGGGGACAGAGGAGTTAGTGGAGGTCCAGGTAATTTGCAGGATGAGAGTGTGCAGGGCTGTACCTGGTCTGGAGTTGAGCAGAGCTGCTGAGGGGGGGAACCTTGAGGGTCCAGAGGCTGTCGGCAGGCTGAGGGCTAGGCGGAGGCAGAGCTTAATTTGAGTGCCGGCAGATTATAGATTAGAGTTCCCTTCCGGTATCTTCAGAGAGCGGGCAGGCAGATCTTTGACAGGAATAATTCTCCAGAGTTCTTCTGAGAACGGACAGGCAGATCACCGGCAGAGAAACTCTTCAGGGTTGCATTATGCATTAGACATTTTGGTGTAATCTTTTATACATTTTCTGTTCACTACATGTGTCTGATTCAGGGTTTCCGCAGGTCATTAAATAGTTTTTTTTTTTTTTTTTTTTTTAAGGCCTTAATTGGCATTAGAATTCATTAAATGTGTTTATTGTGGCATTTAAAATGCTTTCTTAAAAAAATGATAAAAACAATTTCGTCAGACATATTATATCACCATATATTTGCGTGGAACTGCTTCCGGTTGATCGCAAAGACGTATGTTCGGAAAAGAAGCTTGAGTCAGAGAAAAAGCTAGGTTGGAAAACGAGGAATTCTGGGGCATGGCTGTCGACGGGTACCTGTTGGTGGCATTAAAAGTATTTCTAAGAGCATTAAAAAGCATTTTTTTAAGAGCAAAACTATCACACTTATAAAGCAGAGGTCTCAAAAACTCATGTACCAAATATGATACACTTGGCTTTAAAGGGTTAAGTTCTGGTAGCTGAATGGTTGGTTGCACATGTGCAAATCAGCTGATGGTACGGATCTGGTAGTGACATCGCCCAACAACATGATAAATGAACCTGCTACCTAGACTTACTGTTTATCAGAGCCAAGCATAGCGTAAATATTTGAAGACATCACGCTTTGCAATGTCTGGTTAATTTGCTCCAATGGATAAAAACTTGCCTAATTCATGTTTTCCTTATTTTCAACATTTTTAAAGTTCGCTCAAAATTCACGATATTTAGACAGAAAAACATCTAGTGCCACAGTGACGATCTTTGTAGCTTTTTCCGTATTGCATATTTTGAGCAAACCTTTAAAATGATTTTAAAAAAAAAGGAGAATGGTAATTACATGTTTTGATCCATCAGAGCAAGTTTATCCAGGCAAAGTATATTTACTCTTGCCTGTAATAAACAGGAAGTTGAGGTAGCAAGTTTGCACAGACAGTAATGGAGTTTTAACAAAGGTTTTGCAATCAGGCAAAGTTATTTTTACTTTATTATTTAAGAAGGATTAGCAAAGTTACATGTAATCTGGAGACTTCAGAAGATTGTAATGTAGCAGCAAAAATAGCTTATTTTGAACAAATGGATTTCCATATCGTCTTAAGTGCATTTACTTGCACATTTTTAACCAATTTTTTAGAATGTCACTTGAACATTTTTCCATCCATTGGTAGTCAGATAAGGCAGGTAATGCATAGTGTAATTTTTTCATAGGTTAACATTACTCTTAGCTGTAATGAACAGGAAGTAAAGTTAGCAAGTTAGCAACAAACACAAAACAGTTATGATGAAAAGACTTTAACAAATGTGTTGCAATTAAGTTTTACTTTCTGTATCGCATTAGCTTGCGTTGGCAATGGTGCAGTGAGAGGGAAATTTCATTGTGTTTACATTCTGGATGCTAGTGGGAGAAACCGCTGATCTGTCATGTTCTGTAAATGTTTCCCACATCAGAACTTTTTCAACAAATGTGTTTTATCTGCTTTTATGAGTATTTACTTTTTAGAAAAAGTAAAAAATTACTCAGAGAGTGCATTAAAAGTCAGATTTTTGCTTTTTACATCAAGCTTTACCATTGCACTACTTCAAAATGTGCCTAATAGGACTCAAAGGAAACGTGTATTTCATGTGACTGCATAAATCAATGCATGATCAATTTACGTTTTTATCGGTTGAAGCTGAAGCACAGCCTCAGTCAGAGCAAAAATTTATCAACCCACCTTAAGGATATTTAATATGAGTTTGGTTCTACTAAAACATTGTTACTTAACAAAAGGCAAAAGAAGAAACAAGCTCATCTGAACTCCTTTGAAAACATTTTCCCCTCCACTGTGTTGGAAGCCTTCCCTATTAGTAAGCTCATTTAGATATTTTTAAAGCAGTTTGTGAATTTGCTTTGGATGCACGTTGTCACATTTGGAATTGGCATGTTTTCCCATGCTGACTGGATCAGTTGATCCTTGTACGTGAATAAGAAAACGCAAGGGAGTGAGGTTACAGTTGATACAATGCATGCAATTACAAGCTACTTAATAAAACATGCACACACTCTCTGCACAATTGTGGCTCATTATGTTGCAGCTGGGGCTGATAAATACAGCATTTAACAACAGAGCTGATCATTTGCTGCATATATATATATATATATATAAAACTGAAAAAGGTTTTTATCTTTTTAACAAAGAGGGCATATAAACTTGTCTGAAAATGTTAATATTACCATAAATCTATGGAGCTAATTTTGTTCCTTTATTGTTGCAAAAAACTGACATGTTTTGTAAACTAAAATAATAAAAAAAAAAAGAAATGCGATTAAGAAATTAAACTTGATTAGAGTGTACATTGATGTTTTCTTGAATTTTATTAAGTAAAACATAATTTTTATTTTATTTTATTTATGCAATTTTTTAAGATTTTGTATTTTCTTTTGTCTTGATTGAGTTATAAAACTTGATTATTTTCAAATATTAGACTTCAGTACAAATATTGATTTTGACCAAAAACGTTGACGAATAAAAATTTTGTAGATAAAATCCATACAGACCAATAGAAATGTGTCTTCCTACACCAAGATGTGAAGAAAAAGTGATCTGTAAAATGGAAACTTGAAAAGAATACAGTTCATTAAACTCAAAAGGATGAATAAAAATAAATGGATGAATATGAAATATGTAAAAAAAGATGAGCAAATACAATAAAAAAAATCTATGTATAGAATTTGTAAAATAAATTATAAATAAATACATTAACTATCGAGAAAAAAACTTTGAAAAACAAACATTTGCTCAAAGAACGAAACATATTTAAATAACAAAATGTTTAGAGATTAATTTAGCTGTTTTCACTGAATCTTTTTTAAAAGTTTCATTGGAATGCACTTTTTCTTTATTTCAAAATTTCCATATACAAAATGTGCTTTTGCCTGTTACAATAATGAGACAAAATTCACTCCATATAAAACTAGAATCAAGGAATAGAAAAGAAGAGTGACAGCCTGTCTTCTGAAAACCCGATCTTCATAGTCAACTGTTTGCTGTAGTGGAACATTGTGGTAATCCTGTTTTTATGTTAAAATGTTCAAACTTTTTTTTCTTAAAAACAAATAAAATACCTAAATCTTTCCCAGTTATCTGCCCCTGTCATCTATTATGTATTATATATTAATATATACTGTATATCATTATATTTAATCCTATCTGTTATTCTCAACAGTGATCTCCTTTTCTTCTATCTTCAAGGAGATGCATTGGTTTGCAAAATGAATTACATTTTACATTTTGTAATGTTCCAGGAACAACTTTAATGCTAATGCTAATACATTAGGGTTTGAATTTATAGATGTCTGAGATCGGCCTGTTTTCCAGTGTAGTCCTGTTTCTCTGACCGTGACTGGCTAGTTTACTTTTTTACTTTTGTATCTCTACTTCTTTTTTCTATCTCTGCTTCTGTCTCCTTGAACCCCAGTCGACGGTTAGAGTTTTTCCTCTCCACTGTCGCTACAAGTATGCTTAGTGTGAGGGACAACCTTCAAGTGATTGAGTCAATGCAATCAACTGTTTTTTAATTCAATTTGACTGTATGACCTGGTTGAATTGTAAAGTGCCTTAAGATGATGTGTTGTGAATTGGCGCTATATAAATAAACTAAACTGAAACTGAATTATATTTGTCTACTATCTACCAATGGCTTAGAAAAGTAAATTGTAACTTGTCATCAGGTAATTGAAGCATTATAAAACTGAACTCAAGTTACGAATTTAGTCAAGAGAATTGGCTTGCTGTGTTCTAGGTTTAGTGTTCTGTTATATGCCAAGTAATAAACTGCATTCTGCTAGATAATAACACATTAATTAATTGCTGTTGGTTAAATGACTGAGTTACCTGGTATAAACGGTTTGAAATCTAAGAAATCTCACTTTGCCTTGTCTGCCTAAATGTGATGCAAAGCACTTGCCAAAACTCTTCATAAAGTTTTTCTTGTGTTATTGCCATGTTATTACATTTTTAGTGATGTACTTTAAAAAAAGGTGTGATCTATTAGACAAAATCAAGATTTTGTCTAATAGATCAACACAAATTTTGATGTGTCAGTAGAATTGGATGGAGATCAAACATCAAAGTATGTATATATGTCAACATTTTGTAATTTTCATCAATTCAAGCCAGTTCACTCATATGGTGCCAATTATCAATAGATGTCAAGGCACCTTCAAGAGATAATACACATTGGTTTAAAGTTTCTATCAAAGAAAACCAGTTGATTGCATCCACCTGAAAGACATGCTGCACTCCTGGATTAGCTTATAGCTACGATTTTACGCTTCCATTTTGTCGTTGACTCTTCAGCAATCCCTCATACCAAGCAAGCAGGTAGCGACACTGGAGAGGAAAAACTCAGTTTTAACTGGAAGAAACATACAAATGGAACCATTTTACTGGTAGACCGTCGATGGCTCATGAACACATATATAATCGCGTTTGTTTTATTTTTGTTCTTTTAGTTTGATTACCTCAGTTAAGATGTTTTTACATACTTCCTAAAATTTGATCTATCTACCAACAGAGTATGGTTGGATGTGAACCATCTCCTGTCATTTGAAGCTCAAATGTCACTACATACATATAGTATACATAGAAAACATGTGATTGCTTATATAGGATAAGCATGCCAAGTTGGATTTGTAATCCTGTGTTTTAGGAACACATTAGAGTCTCAATGAGGTTTATTTTCCTGATACATTAAAATTTCACATTTCTTTACTTCCATTATGTTTTCCCATTGCTTCCCTACCCGGAGTGTGTGAACCAGTTTCTATGCTCAAGTGCTTCTTCCTCTTTTAAAATCAAAAGATGTGTGTTTTCAGCGGAGGTTCATTTTAGTTTAGAGGAATAAGCGAAGGGAAATGTTATCTATTTGTCTTTGTAAAACATGTCTGTGTTTGAGGAAGCTGAGCGACTGCTTCTTCACATCTCCCGGGTCTGGCTAATCAAAACACGTCGGTTTGATTTCCCGCAGATTAATGTCTAACACACTCAGTCTTGGGTGCGACTCTAGCATAGATAGTGTGTGTGTGTGTTTTTTTAACCTCCCTTTTCTATCAATTCGTGCTCTGTGCATTTTTCTCTCTTATAAAGAGATTTTATGATCATAAAACTAACACAGATGCTTGAAGACGCCTGGACAAAGTGATTACCAAATGCTGACATCTTCATGAACCCTTTCAGATTCTCATTTCTCATAGCCGCTCCATTGAAAAGGTGCTAACATCTTGGCTGCTTATTCAGAAAGTCATCAGCAGTCGTTCGCTGTCCAACCCACACTGGAGGTGGCTGTTTATGATGTGAAGGATTTGTTTTAGATGAGATGAGAGCAGGCATGTGGATGAAGCCGTGTCATCAGTGTCATGTTTTTCCTCATCCATCAGCACTGCTTTATGGCGCGTTTTTTTTTCCATCTAGACTGTAGAAACCTACAGGAATGGGCTGACTGGACTAACATTTGTCAAGTTCCTTAAGCATCTCTGCTTTTTTAAACTTTTGTTACACAGACGCAGTAAAACAAAGGGGTTGAATTAGGGTGATCTGACTTAAAAACATGTAGGGATGCTAATTATTTTAGGGTATCTGGGCCTTCTCCAGGAACCAATGGCTCTACTGACAGAACTGTGACTTTAATTTCTTAATCGCTAAAACAGTTAAAGGTAAAGGTATTCAGTCAGGGTCCTATAAAGAGTTTTTTTTTCTTTGCTTTCTAGCAGTCTAGCATTCTTTTCCAAAAATGTATGATTTTTTTCCTGTACTATGGCTGGTTTTCTACAACTTTCTAACACTTGCATTTATAAAGTTGTGGAAATAACAAATAAAATTTCTTCAACAATTGTTTATTGAAGTAACATTTAGGTAAATTCTTCTATTTCAAAGCTAAGTATTGGTAACTCCGTCTCAGTTTTAAAAAGGTTGCTGACCTTAAAGTAATGACTTTAAAATTGGCATTTTCTCAGAACTATATTTTCAGTTCTCTATCACTCTGCACTACTAAATATATTGGTTTAAAATCTAAAACATGTAGACCGACCCAGCCTGTGTTGTTCTACTTCGAATAGAAGGTCTAAAATTTGCAAAACTTTAATTTATTAATTTTTTTGAAAATATTAAAGTGAGTAGTTCAAATGTTTATTTTGGCATAATTACCTTAGAATTATACGAGCATGAAAATATCAATATGAACAAGTCCACATGGAGAGAAATACTCCACTCTAAATAGATTATCTTAAACTGGTTACTAGCTAAACCTTTTACTCTATTTAGGAAAACAAAACAAGTTAAATCTATGAAATATGCCAAGATACAACAGTTTGATGGACAGAAATATGTATTTTAGCTTCAAAAAGGGTTTTCTAAACCTGGCTGAAACCTTGTCTTCTGTGGGCTCTCAGCTGGAGTTTCCTTTTGTTTATATGAAATACAGGCCTTGCAAATTCTGTTGCATGTTGCTTTTTTTTGTCTTGGCACAATAATAGAACTCTATAAATGTGTGGTTCATATGTTCAGAAAGTAACTGAAGATGACCCTAAGAGATAAATACAATGCCTGATTCTTTAAGTATAGTTTGTATTTGTAAACTTAGACTTTTACAACTATAAAGCCCTAAACTTAATGTGTACTCACTTAACTAGACATCATTAGTAAGAGACTTTAGAAGGTTTTATCTTCTTGCATCCTTCTTTCTCAGCCTTCCTCCTCTGAATTTTGACAGAAAAGTAAGATTAGATTTTTCATGGGTCACCAGCTCCACTCTTCCTGAGGTACTGTCTTACCATTTAGAGATGCATCCCTGTTCCAGCACCTTAAGGATATAGCTTAATTACCTCCTCAGTTTTAGTCATCTTCTCCAGTCTTGAAAAGGACAGATTTATTCAATTCAGCTGTGATAAAAAGAAGAAGCAAGTCCATACCCAGTCCTCGGAGACTGGATACGGACATCCTGATCTTAAATTTTGGACGATAGCTTCAGGGAGCAATAATGTTTGGAGACCTCTGCAAGTTTATGCTGTGGAAATAAAATAAACCAAACACCTTAATTAAATTTAGATGCAGGGTTTGCTGACAATTGTCTTACAAAATTCAAAAAAAACATTTTTCTTTTTCCCCAATCTGAATCTTAATCTTCATGCTTTTGCTTATCTGCTTGGAATAATGGAGTAAAGAGTCATGGAGTGTTCAGTCTGATGTCCTTCTGGTTTGTCTTTAGCTTATTCACATTGATTCTTCAATCTTTGTAGAAGATCCCTTGAGGCCTAATGACATTCCTGTAACAAGCAGCTTATTGCAACATTATTTTCCAAAGATCAAGATGCTCTGACCGGCCCAAGGGCACATGTGATGGCACTGACAGGTCCTGGGGCCTCTGCCTTGGCTGTCAAGGAGCCAGGTTGGTCTGCTAGATGCAGAACCAGCAACTCAGCTTGCACAAACACTACAGCTTCTGTTAAGAGGCATACGGTCAAATGCTTGGTGGGCTCTTCCACGGGAGCGCGACAGTGCAGTACATGTACATGCAAAATGAAAACATAATGTTGTTCTTGCCACAGCCTGACAGGAACACACACACGTGCAACCTGGCGAGTCCTTGGAGGGGCCCCTGACAGTTTCGCCCTGAGCTTCAAACCCGTCTCAGGGAGCTCCAAACACCCAGTGCAATTACTCTTTCTTGCTGACTGCACCTGCACAACATAATTGAGAAGGCTGTTGAGGCTTTGTCACTTAAGGTAAAGATGTAGGGGAGGGTACTCTGGATAAACTGCAGAATTGCAGCAAGTTTGTGTGAGAATGAGTGAACCCAACATTGAAAAAGAGCAAACATTACTCACTACTCGCAGATGAATTTTCAAGATTCAGCGAAGAATGAAATATTAACACCTCATGAGTTTGACATCAAGACCTCGAGAGTCCGCTTTAACGATTAGAGAAGTAGTTAAGCTGTGCTGGTGTGACTGGAGATAATGTCTTGAAACGAGCGGATTTTCTCAATGTCTTTGTGTGACATTGTGGTTTAATAAAACTATCACCGCATCATTGCTGACAATGAGGACAATGACCTAGATCTCATTACTTTCAATCCAATGTTATCCCATTAAACATGGTAAAGATTGCATTTTTTTTTTCTCAGTTTTTGTTGTCAATTGACATTTAAGTAGTTTGCTTAGCTTTCATCTCAGTTTAGGTGCAATTTTCTGTTATTTTCCTCTTTTCTGAATAAAAAGGATCTTACAGTGATGCACCTTTCATTGAAATGCATGTTTGAATTACAGCTGTAATAAAATTGAACCTCTGTATATATAAGATCCTCTTAAAGGAAAGCAAACTAAAACAGTGCAAGGATATATAAATAATTCTATCACTGTCAAATTATGATTTATCATAATAATGTATTACTTACATTTTGGACTAACCTATTGAAGTCTAGATAAAATCCTATACAAAACTCCAAGACAGGAAATCAAGATTTATTATGTTTTTGAAGAGCATCTGGAATTCTGAAATACATTAAAACACATAAACGTAATGTTCCTTGTCATTGTTAATACTGATGGATACAATGCAATTAAATGGAACATAAACAAAAAAACAATTCAGATTTTTTTTATCATAAACTACTGTAGACTAGCAGAAGCGACTCAAACAATGTGAAATTGTGCCCCCAATTCTGTCCATGGATCAAGTCATCAAGACCGCCACCTTTGATTATTGCCAAATCGTCTTTGCACCATTCCTAATGGTTCCCCTACCAGGTTGGGAAGCCACTGGGGGATGGCCATGCATCTATTTTCCAAACTTTGCCTGGCTGACCATCCAGGTTCTCACCGACCAACCCCAACCACAGCCCGAATTCTGGTTCTGGATGGGTCTCCACTGTATACTGTATGGTGAGATCAACCATACAGTATACAGTGGAGACCCAGGGAATGATCCAGGCAGGAATGACACAGGACACACTGGAGAGTCAATGTCTTTCGACTGGCCCTGGACTGCTGATGGTGTCTGTGGAAAAAGAAGTCTGGTCTGGGTATCTCTCTTGAGACTGCTTCTGTGCCTCATGACCTTGTTCCAGATAAGCAGAAGACAACAAGTATGTGTAAACTGATTGATTTGGTACAATATGTATTTCATTCACTGACCAACCAGTCAACCAAACAAAAAACAGCCATCTACACCAGTCAAGCTGGCCAGCCATCCAATCAACAAACGAACCAACCATGGAAGCCAACAACTAACTAACCCATATGTCAACTAGCTACTCTGCCAAATGAAGTACAACAGACCATTCAAGCAACAATCCATCTAACCATAAAGGCTTGGGGATGAAGATAGCAGGTCAAAGAGAGAACTCAATAAGTCTCTCTCTTTTGTAGATACCTCCATGAGATCCCAAGGTTTTCCAATGCAATAAGGCAACCCCCTTAGTCTTTCTTCAGGTCCACTCAAAGTGTGACATGCCTAATTGAATAGTTCAAGCTCCAAAGTAGGTATGAAACAGCCATGTCAATCAGATGCCAACCTTCACTTATGTGAAAAACCTGCAGTGGCCAATGGAGTGTGGGGTAAACATTGATTGCATAGGACATTTGACCAAACACTTTTATATCTTGTGTTTCCCTATTGATGAATACTCAACAAAGTGATTCACTCTAAACCAGTAGCTAAATTTACAGTGATCATTAAGAGTGGCCAGTTTGCCTCACCAGCAGCGTTGGGGTAAAGGGGATTACTTTGAAGAATAAGTATTTATAGTCAAAAAGAAAACTTTTTCTATAGAGTAACAGTAAGTGAATTGTTTATGTACTATTTAGGTGCTTAGTTGCTTTCTTATGATTTGAAATGTCATTGAATTTGGATGAGATTTCCATTTTCTTCTCTCAAAACAGATTTGTAAGGCCACTTACTAAATAATGCATATTAAAAATGAACAAAATCAGATGTTGTAGAACTTGATGTTCATTAACATTAATATGCTTTATGGGGTAACACTGTGCTGACCTGCCATGATAGTGATTAGGGAGGTAGGGTGTTGGCGCTGCAATTAGTGGGTTGCTGGTTCCAGCACCTGTTCTGTCCCTCTCAGAGCTACAATGTTGCTTACTACTGTAAGTGTGCATATGGGTGAATGGTGTTTACAAGCGCATGGCATGCACAAGTGATTTCAGTGTAATGCTAAATAGGAAACATACAATTTACTGCTTAACTAAAGCACTCAGTTGGTTGTATTTTGGAAGGGTGAGCCAATACATTTTTTTTTTATTGGAGTTATTACCTGATGTGGATAAAGTTTTTTTTAGCAGACATAATATGGAAATGATGCAACGATTTTATCTTTGAATTTAGTTTGTATCTGCCATTGCCATCCATCTCTATTGTTCTTTGGTCTCAGTCCGCATATTAACACCTACCTTATGCCTTCCTTAGCCATTCAGGATGTCTATGTCTCAGCACCTTTGTTTCTTATTGTATTAGGAACAAAAAGCATTTATCTCCTAAGGCACAGTGTCTTCTGAAAAGTGACCTTAATTCAAGTTCTTTTGAGAAGCTGGGTTATATTATAACTTTATGGTGTTACAGAATAAATTAATTGGATTCATCTGTTACTAAAAAGATAACTCTGTAACTAATATTGCAATCTTTTAACATTGTACAGTAGCAGCCATTCAAAATGGCCCTTCCCAGTCAAATGCCAGCCGAATGGCAGCCCACTTCCCTCCAACTCCAGCAAAATCCACTCCAACTTCCAACCACTTGAGTGACCCCCTTTGCTTATAATTTTTTCTCCACCTTTTCACTAAATTACAGGGTCTCACCAGGACATGATGCTTCTATAAAATAGTTCTTATATAAAATAATAAGAGCAGTAGAAATTTAGAAGTAAAGCCTGTAATGTCTTTACATTGACCTTCTTGTTGATTAATTAATTGAATGTGAGTGTTGAGAAGAGAATAGACTTGCTAAACTATCAGTTAATCCAGTCAAAGTGGAATTCTGCTGGTTTGTTGGCCTGTTGACTTGAGCTGCTGGGATAAAGTCAACTAAAAAACACTTTATGTTGTTCCCCTTAAGATTTCATGCACAGTCTTTTAACTTCTTAAAACCCACCAGGTTGCTGGTCACCCGGTGGACCTTAAGTGGGGGTAATAATTCAGAATGCATAAAATTCCACCGGTAAAATTTTTACCAGCAGGTGGAGCCATTGCGCACAGCTCCAAGCTGACACCAAAAGTTCCAAACCCCACAGCTCTGGAACTGTTATAGCTAGAGGTCTGAAATTTTCTGCATTTGTGGCTGACATGATGTAGAACAAACATAATACAGTAAAACCTGCTTTTTCTTGATAATGTCTTTATTACCGCTGTTCAAAAAGACCTATAATTTCCGAGAATAAAAAAAAGAACAACTTTGAGTCATGTTTGAACAAAATGCAATATGCAAAATAGGCGAGGATTACCCAAAATGAGGTGGATGTTAAGAGGTTAATCCTCACCTTCCTGATGCCCGAATAACCCTATAGTGAAAGCTAGTCAATGTTCTTCCTCTTTTACAGATGTTAAGGAGACAGACCAATCTCTTAAGACATTAAAACAGATCTGTAATTGCTACTTAGCCCAAAGAAAACCCCCTAAACATTAGGCTTTAGTCTCTTGGTTGACTTCCATTGGTGTGTTTTTTATTTTTAACACAAGGTTACCAGGTCCTCTAACTAAACTGAAACTAAGACTTAAAGCTCAGATGCATTTTACAGGTAAAATGTGTCTTTCTAAGCATCAGACAGCAGATTTCTTGTTTCTGTCATAAGCTCACTGTATCTTCCCTCCAACCCTGTGTTCAGCATACAGATTTGAGGTATGAGGCGCCCTAACTCCCAGCAAGAAAATTATTTTGAAACTCGTGTTTTTTTTTAATCCATCTGTCTCGATAAAAGGGCTGAGTTAACCTCCAGGCCCCTTTGGAGGCGGCAACCTTACATCCTTCATCCATTCCTAATTCATATTTGTGCTGCCGATTACTTGACGCCAATTCAAACATTTCTTTTGATTTCACCTTGAGTCGTCCATCACTTTAGATTCAAGTCAGTCTTTTTCTGTCCTTGCTTCAAGCCAGGGCTTAAATTTATTGCATTTCCACACACCCAAACCCTGACACTTGATATTTGTTGAAATGTTAACCAGATGAAAGATAGATTATGTCTCTCTCTCATTTTTCCCCCTCTTCTCCTACCCGCTTGCCATTATCTGACTTATCTTGTTGCAATCTCAAATCATCTATGTTTCTCTCGTCTCTTCCTTCTTCTCAGTCATCTTCCATCTCCGACTCCCTCCAGGATATCCATGAAAGTATTCACAGTCATCCCTTAAAGGCTGTCTGAGCTCTTCTTCCAATCTCTTAGCCCCTTCTCTCAGTCTCCCATCCATCTTATTCTCTCTATCATCTGTGCTAACCCTTTCAGAACAGACAAACCTGCCAGAGACACATGCTCCCCTGTCATTTGTCAACACTGTCAGCTTGGATGGAAAGGAACCTAAGCCCACTAAGGCTCATTGATGTCAAATCCCAGCACAGGAGAGTAGGCAGGTGATATCCCCCTTCAGACAATAAGTGGAGCCCTGATGCATAGTGTAAGTGATAGAAGATTGTCACATCATGTTAGAATATGTTTAAAACGGAAATCTTTCATAAAAGTGAGCATTTGGAAAAGAGTCATGGATTTCTTTTATTAGACTGAATGACAAAGCAGTTCATTTGCACACACTGAATATTAAAAACATTGAAGAATGTTTGGACCAACTATCATGCTCATGTTTGGAGCATTTTTTCTAAACTTTGGAATTTTCCCCCTGTACAGTTAATCAAAAACAAGTTTGCGACATCTTGTTTGAATCCTGAAGACATAGCAAAATAAGTAGTAAGTTTTTAGAGCTTTGGTGGAGAGAAAATACTTAACTAGAAAAGTTATTTGGTCCCACTATTCAGAATTCAGAGGAATTTTGTTACAGAGATACTTGGGCTTGGTGATATGGGAAAAGCCTGAGGAAACATGGCTCCTTTCTGCATACTTCCTACCTTTTTCTGCTTTTACTAAAACAACTTAAAGAGCAGAGGGATTTTATCCTATCAGATATATTCACTGTAAAGTGTAAGGAGCTGTTAATCCTTCTTTATTGATTAGTAAAGCTTTTATTTAAAACAAGCTTGAGAAACAATACACTTTTTCTTATAGTGAAGCCATATAGAATTATTTTAAAAACGTAATTTGTTGCAGGAGAAAATCTTAAGATTTTAGCAAAATTATAAGTAACTGTATTACAGACCTGCTAGACTTTCGACCAACTTGCTTTGTGTGAAATAAAACCATACAGTTAAATTCTGGACTTAATATCCTACAAGAACGGCACTAAAATGTTTCCTTTGATTTTTTTTTAGGTTGTCTTGTGAATTTGGAAAACCAAAAGGTAGCAGTTAATTTTTCAACTTTACCTGTGAAGCGTGAGCAGCAGTGCAATCTTGGCTTTTCAGGTCCTTTTTTTTATTTACTATGACTGAAGAATAATAGGGGGGAGAAATAAGGAAGGTCAAGATACTACCTTAACAAAGATGCTTCCACTGCCTCCACTGCAAAGCATTTTGATCTTTTGATTTTATCTGTATGCCATTTACTACTGAGGAAATCTTAAACACTCCATTAAACCTCACTTAAAAAAAACAGTTGGGTTGTTTAGGGTTTGTGCCAGGCAGCACATAGTTTGTCACTGCTATACTCAAAATAGACCAATACACACATTGGGTTACAATTTATCCCTTTTGATTAAGGTATAAATTAATCAAGGCTCCCTCTCCCTAGGTTCTTCCTGGCGCAATTCAATGTAACAGCCAAATATGTTGAAAGTTGTCCAAGTTACTCCAAAATGAAGTGCTATATTTTAATGACGAATGAAAATGTGTTCTTAAACACATTTACCTTTTTATCCGCATCTATAACCCATCTGAGGACCTGGAGTCATTACTATGAAAACATGATGTCATCCACTCAGACTCACCATGAGTTTGCTTGTAAGCAGGTAAACACAAGCCTTCCCACCCCACCAGCAGACAGAGAGAGCAACATTTAAAAGTTCCGTAAAAATTCAAAAAAATATCGTTAAGGGGGGGATTATCTCCTGTAATACCTGAAATCCCACCCTTAACAGCAATCCCCCCCTTTAACAACCGATCCTCAGAGTCATAGACAGGTTTCAGATATTACAGGCTAACAATGGAACCAAACGACCCACTCATCGGTTACCATTGCATGTTTCCAAGCGATACAAGACGTTGTCTATATAAGACTCAAACTCACTGCGAATCCAGACATTTGAATTGAGAAAGCTTCCTGGAGAGGTCGCGAAACGTCTTCAAATCTTGGAAACCAAGTCCAGTGGATATTTTTTTGAATTTTTACAAAATGACTATGACCTGGATGACTGAGAACCTTCATCAGCAACATTTAAAAGTGAAAAGTGAGGGGTGGAGCGTCCTGGTTCGGAAGTATTCTCAAATATATGGTCTTGTACAACTGTGGAATAAAAGAGTTTTTAAAAAATCCTTTTTTAGAGCCCTGCTTTTGTCAAGAATGTGTAAAAATGGTTCAACAAGGCACCATTAGAATAAGCTTGTACAGTATTTATCTGAGCTTTATAAAAAAAATGAATGAGTGCCTTTATCTAGTTTACAACAGAAGGTGTGTAAACTCAAAGCTTTAAGTCTGAAGGGAAGACAAAGCTTACTTTAGTTTTAATCGGCCATGTGATTTTCATATGCAGATGACATCCTGAGATTCAACAAGCATGTTGACATCAGCTTCAATGCAAGGCAGGTGTTTGAAGATCTAGAAGGACTTTCTAACTGGACTTTGCACCTCAATTGTAATTCATTAGCCACATTTAATCCTTATTATTAAGCTTAAGACTGTAGTTTTGATTATTAGAGTTCTTCATAGCAATTTTTAGTTATAAAACATCCTGAAGAAAAGCAATAGAACTTAGAATTCATAAGCGCAATAGCAAAATTAAATAAGTGCTGCTAATAAATGTTCAAATTTAATGAAGGATTAAATAATTGTTCTGATAAGAAAATGTTAAACCTCCATCACACTAGTCATTCAGAGCAGACATAAATACACTGCAACTCCTTAACAGATGAGATGCCTGTACAACGTCATGTAATTTTAGCAGCATGTAATGTGTCATGTTTATGTCTTGTTGCACTTGAGCCTCACAAAAGAAAGTTTCATTTGCATATTTAGCCATCAATCTTTGGTAAATGGTTCTTTAGTAAGTGTGGGGTTGCAGCTCAGTTATTTTCCAGCAAAGATTTTGTTCATACAAAACCTTTGATTTGATATTTTCATCTTTATTAAATCTTTATATGACCTAATATGAGCTAATTTTAGATGCATTATGTGAACAACTTGTTTTGAGCTGTGAAAACTGGACAGAAAAATCCTCTCATGGAATTCAGATAAAAAGTATAATATGTTTTCTCTTATCTCAAGCAAACTGTGGTAGGGGGAGAGAGTATTACAGACCTTAGAGTTTATTAGCACCCCAATGAGCAATAACCATCACTCACTTAGCACCGAGCGCAATAACCCATTTAATGTCATAATTATTGATCGTGTTTGATAGCAGCACCGAAAGGTCAATTTTTTTTCTCCACCTCAGTCTGCAAATGTCAAAGCAGGTGTAGCTGAAAGAGAAGCCAGAGGATCTCACTGGTTTTCTGTTTAGGGTTAGGAAAAAATAAAAAATGGTTTCCAAATATTGCTTATTAATTGGGAAAATACGTATAGAGAAACCAGAGTGTCTGAATCTGCCTTTTGAAATAATAAAAAAGGATGAATAATTATTGACTCATGCTTACATTTTTGCATATATTCCTTCTTATTAAAGTGCTGCAGATGAAGATACACTGCTTTGTTGGAAGCACATGTTCATCAACCGCAGCATCCCCTGTGAAAGTTTTTAAAAGCAAGAGGACACAATTATTTGGACACTTTTTAATTTTTCTGTCTGCCAGACAGCTGGCAACTCTCTCTGCGGGCCTGAATGCCACCGTTCACCCCCGCGAAAAAAAAAAAAAAAACACAAACTTGCTTAATTATCTCCAGAACTCTAGAGATTACTAACTGGCTAAACGATACAGCAACTTAAATCAACAGAAGCTGAGAGCAGCTGCATTATATAATATGAGACCTTTTTAAAATAAGTAAATATGTAGAGGTATGAAAATTTACATAGCTGAAATAAGATATAACTATTTTGTTCCTTTACATAAGAGTCTATCTTTAGCTCTAAAACATAGCTAACAACCAGAAAGATAGTAAAAATAGCTCTACATAAGACATTTATGAAAACCCATGTGACATTTCACATGCCAAAAAATACTTTGTGAGCTTCAGCGGCATTATATATCAGGACAAAAATAAAATGAACAGACTGAGCAGATTACCCATCTTAAGAAATAGCAATAAAGCTACCTGATAAAGAGATCCTTTAGGTCTGTTGCTAAATCATACACTAGCACTGATAAACCACCATACTTGAACAACTGGAATTAATGCTGGTGAAGATTCTCAGTCATCCAGGTCATAGTCATTCCAAAAAAGGTTAAAAAAAGTTAAAAAAAAAAACAAAAAACACTGGACTTGTTTGACAAGTATGAAGACGTTTCGCTTCCCATCCAGGAAACTTTCTCAATTCAAAATGCCTAGAGTAGCGTTTGAGTTGAAAAAACTGAAATAAACCTTATTAGCTGCACTTAAGCCAGATTAATACCCAAGTTGTAACAATAAGACAGATAAAAAATAACCTGGTAACATGAAGTAGGCATAGGAATGTAAAGAGCAATCCACTTCCCACGACTACAGGATTTCTTGAATCGATAAGAAACAAAACTGACTTCTGTAGGTGAGGGAATTGTTTTAAGCCTTTTCAAGGGCTTTGGGACTCCACTGAAACATAGTCAGAATCAATATCCACCAAAAGTATATTATTGTAAACTTTAGGATTGGCCCAGAATGTTTGTATTTCCTCTAGGGTGGCTAAATTGAAAACATTGTTGATGGAAGAGTGGGCCCAAATACTTTCACAATGATATATATATAGACATGATGCCAATTTTCTGGAAAGTACAGAAGCACTTTTTCTGTGCTTGGGTAAATCTGGCCTAATAACACCAAAAGTTCAAACTTGCAGTAAAAAGCTCATCTTCATCAACTCACATTTTACTTTAAATATAGCCCCTTCTGTGTGTCCCGGGTCATCCCATGGGCCTTCTCCCAGTGGGATGTGCCTGGATCGCCACAATGAGGATGATGATGAAATTATTTGTTGATGCTACTTTTTTTCATGCCGATAACTAAAACTGATGAGCTAAACGTGAATCTTTGTTGACGAAAACTCTGAGTTATTGCTAATGAGATGAGACTGAATGAGAATTAGCGAGTACTCAGTCAGAAATTTAAAAAAGTATCATTGGGCTTTAATTTGCTAAGCAGTATCAGCCATGTGGCTTCGTCCTGTTTGATCCTGCCACCCACCTTGCGTGCTAATATTGCATGACCACAGAAAGATCATGGAAGCAGCGGCAGGGTGAAAATAATCCAGAATTGTATGGGTGTCTGACAGAACTGTGTGGGGAACTCTGGCTAAATGTTCTTCCAACTGTGCTTGTGCAGAAATGAGTCTTCGCACGTGCATCGCTTAGAGTCTGCACTTTATGCTCCACTGTTTCGCTTTCAGCAGTATGGCTCTGCTCTCGCTACTTCATAAATTATATGTAGCTGATCATCCTCTGCCAAGAGTAAAAATACCTTTGTCTAACTATCAAGATTTTATTTCTTCCAGCTCACAAGCGGTGTTGCTAAATATTCTTTAACTTCTACCAAATAGAATCACTAAATTATATGCAAACCAAATACATACTGCTTATTTTTGGTTAATGAGCCATATGAAAAGGCACATAGATCTTTGAATATTTCTTTCTCATATTTCTCTTTTCAATCTAACTAAATATGATGTAAATGTTTGCTTGAATTGTCATTAAAATATTTTCTCTGTTTCCTTTGAATATTTCAACATTTTAGTTAGCATATTCATTCAATTTCAGTTCTGGATTGCTATGGCATTATAAGGCAATTATGTTTTATATCAAAACCCTGTGAATTTAAATCTGATTTGACACCTGAGCAGCGGTAACCGAGGGGCAAATTCAAGAAATAAAGCCAATCTTGCCAAAGCAGAAGGAATGTTTTTGTTGAAGATTTTATTGATCTGTATGCAATACACAATTCATACTAGATCAGAAAGTGTTTGCTTTGGGATGGAAACCTTGTATGTCAAAAACCATTTCTTTATTGTAATTTTTTTTTCCTTGTCTGTCTGCTATATTAACCACTATGATGTGTTGTGCTAGATCTGCTATTTTCACAGCTTTTGTGAGACACTTTTGTATAGAGTAGGGCATTAATTTATAAAAAAGTTTATTTGAATTCCATAAATCAAAGTTTTCTGCCCAACAGCAATGACGAACTGCACAGCAGCATTCTATACCCAGCAATCTAGGTATATAGGCAAGAGCTATCAGTCTGGTAAAGAATCTTGTTGTCATTTAAAATAGTAAAGGTTAACTTTTTTTGCAACATAAAACTGACTAAAATTAGACTAAAACCTTTTTAAGTTTTAGTCGACTAAAACCGACAAAACCTATCACATATCGTAATTACAAAAATATGACTAAGACTAATAATAATTTTCTTCCTGAAGACCAAGACTAAGACTAAATCTAAGATCGCTGTCAAAAGCAACACACTCAAAGGGTATAAAACCCATTTAAGCCTAAATCTGATCCTTTCGATCATGGCCCAGATTACAAAGTGAAGAATGTGATGTAGACTGAACGGTAATTTGTAGGCTTTACTTTTAGTCTTAGCTACTTTTATTACAAGTAACAGTCCAGATTTTAGGCAACCATACCGATCCGCCTGTCAATTTCTCGTCCTCGCATCACAGGAGACTAAGAGATCCAAATACCTCAGTTTAGTAAGGACACTAGTGATGGTGGCAGTACTTACATCGTTGCCATAGTAATTGCTATCTGAAGTGCGTTGGGTGCTGGCAGTTAGGAAGGAGTTAGGAACAGGGAGCAGTATGCTCTCTAGCACCAATTCAGTTAGCATAGGGACCTCCTGGTATCCCTGCTAGGAGCTTTACAGTTTCCCACAATCCTTTGTGTGACAGGATGTATAGGCAACGCCCACTACACCGAGTTTCACAAAAATACATCATTTCTCGTCATATACTCTGTGTAACACATGGTACTGAACAGCCTTCATATGTTTTGGTTTTTAGATGTAGAGATTAGTCATTCATTATATTTGCTTTTGCTGTTCTTTTCTACAATGCTGTTATCCCATTTTGGCTGAAGGGTTTTTGCGTACAACAACAGATTCTTGAGCTACTTTACTACTTTTAATAAAGTTCTTACCTTTGACTCCAGGGAATTAAAAGGGCAGGAGCTAGGACCAATAGGTACAGTAGGGGCAAGAGTTGGAGGTATTAGGATTGAGACTCTAGCTCCTCTAAGTCCACGTTTCTCAGGCTGAGAAAAAATGGACTTGGAAAAAGAATCCCATTTGTATAAAAAAAAAAAAAGTCTTGGCTAATTTTGGAAATTTGCATAAAACACCAGAAAAACCTGTCTTAAATCTAAGATAAGAACAAGATACATGTCTTCTCGTCTAGGTAAATAACTCTGTGATTAACTTAAAGCATTTTGCAACCTACTAAAGGAAAACTGCACCAAAGCACAAGAACAAACACAAATAAATCTATCCATCCATCAATTTTCTGTCACGCTTATCCAAAGCTGAGTCACAAGAGGTGCTGGTGCCTCTCTCGAGCAGTCTATTGGCGAGGGGCGGGGTACACCCTAGACAAGTCACCATTCCTTTGCTAGGCAACACAAAGACAAACATGACAAACAACCATTTAGGCCCACACTCACACCTATGAAGAATTTAGAAAGGCCAATTAACCTAACAGTCATGTTTTTGGACTGTGGGAGGAAGCTGGAGTACCCAGAGAGAACCCACACATGCGCAGGGAGAACATGCAAACTCCATGCAGAAAGACCCCTGGTTGGAAATCAAACCCGGAACCTTCTTGCTGCATGGCAGTAGTGCTACCCACTGTGCCCACCAAATAAATCTAAAGAGACTCAAAACTGTAAACACAGAATGACAGATGGAAATATCTGTAAATACTAATGCATAAAGCGTTTTACTTTGCACTCAATCATTTTTACCCATCTTTTTTTGCCGTACAACTCCTGACTCATCAGAAACTATTGTCAGACACCCTCCAGCGTCGGGTACAAGGGGCTAAATTATACACCTCTTTTTAATAAGGCTATGGATTGTTTGAGGAATGACACCGGCTCTACCGTTGATTATATCGAAGGCCCCTTGTTTTATATCCTACGAATGTCAGATTTCTGCTATTTACATCCCTCAGCTCCTGCATGCCAGCAAATGGTTATTGATTTTGCCGCAGATTAATGGTTGGGGAGTGTGAAATTAAAAACAAAAAGAAAAAGAACGTTGGGGTGTTGAGGAATATTATGTAGAAAAGACTGTGAACCTGAAATGATGCAACAGTAAAGGCACAAGTAGCGTAATAACTTTGGAAAAGAAAAGAAATTACAAAAGCACACACAATATTATCAACTTTGAAACAACACGAGGCATCACTAGATGAGTTAGGCGTCCATCTTTGCGTCCAGAGTAAACAAAGTACCAGTTGTTTTCCAAGAAGTTGTCTCCATCATGGGATTCACTTCATCCCCGTTTGATGCCGTTGCCATGTCTCCATTGAAAGTTTTTTGCCTTCGGCTACAATCCATGGTCAAGAGCCAGACTGCAGCACTGTCTGTTCCAAGCCTTCATCTTCTTTTTTAAGGGAAAAAGGCAGCCTCTGCCAGGTTCCCTGCTCTAAATCAACACTGTGTGATTTTTCACACTGCGAAAGAGGGTGTTTAAAACAAGATAAAAATATTATATTTAGGGGAAAAGGTAGTCCAAACAAGTGAAATCCAAAACGTTTATTCGAATATGGATTAGAGTGTAAATGCGGACTCATAAGAAAAAATAAATCAACTCTTAAACAAGTACAATTATCTAAAAGTTTGCCCAGAATTAAATAATTTGCAGGGCAAGCATTTGATTCCATAGATGAGAGACATGGAAACTAAACTCCATGTTTAACTCTTGGTTAGGGAGGGCAGACTGGAGATGTCTCAGTTGAGCCTAGAGGGTCTACATCAGGGGTGCTCAAGTCCAGTCCTCAAGAGCTACCATCCTGCAACTTTTTGATGCACCCCATTTTTAACACACCTGAATCAGATGAGTGGCTCGTTACCATGCCTCTGCTGGGCGAAATCAGGGGATTGAGCCTTTTGATTCAGGTGTGTTAGAGAAGAGATGCATCTAAAAGTTAAAGGATGGTAGCTCTTGAGGACTGGACTTGAGCACCCCTGGTCTACATGGTTCATAACTGACCAGCAACGCTCACATCCATAAACAACAAAGTGATCCATTTGGTTGGTGTTGGTCAAGCTTTTGCTGCTTGACAGAGTTTCTTCAGTTTATTTTTATAGTACCAGTGCATGACACGTCAAATCGAAATAAAATGTACCAAACTGTGGAAGACATGGAAGGAGCCTGTTAAGATGAGGGGTTTAATCCAGGGGAAGGGACATAAACTTATAGAAAACAGCAGCACAACACCTGCAGCAGATGGAACCAGGGACAAGCAAATGCAAACTTAGGCCTTAAGAAGAAGAGAATAGGTGAATGCAACCAGGAGACGCAGATAAATGGGGTCTACTAATTCACTGTTGGGTCTGGGTGTGTAAGAAACTAATCTAAAACATAAAAACATTTAACAAAATCAAATGAATTAAGAAATAATCAAAACCAAAGAGATTACAGGCATAAAGTGACATTCCAAAACACCTAACAACAAACAGACCAGATTGGTTGAAAGATTTATTTTCTAAGGACTCTTAAAGGGGTCATAACCTGGTGTTTAGCTTATACAATCCATCTGAAATTGTCTTTAAATTGATATTTACTGTAGCAGTCATTCAAAATGGCGCTTCCCAGTCAAATGCTGGCCGAATGGCAGCCTCCTCCCCTGCGACTCCCAGCAAAATCCCCTCTAACTTCCAGCCACTGGCACTCACCTATTTCTTTTTTTTTTTACTCTGACTCCACCCTTTCACTGAGGGGTCTGACCAGGAAATGACAGTTTTCTTTAGATCTTAAAAAAAAAAGTCAGATTTCCTGGAAATGACTCCTGTAAACTACTTTGAAAGTGTGTCACCAGTCGTCATGATGAGTGCTGGCTGAATACACCTTTTTTTCAGTCAATAAAAACAATATGACCGGAAACAGAAACATTTACCTGAGCTTTTAACCACAGTATCTAGCTTATTTTGCATTTTTATTTTACAATGGCATAAAAAAATCAAATTTTTACTTAATATATAAGATCATTAGCTTTTCGGAACTTGGAAAGTTATTTAAAAACTTAACTTGTCCATACTTTCTGCTCCTGAATGCAGACAAAACAGAAATTATAGTCTTTGGACTAGAGTCTTTGAAAAAGAAGCTGATTAGTCAGTCACTTCATATGGATGGGATTAAATTGATCTCACATAATAAAATAAAAAAGATATTTTACCCATAAGTTATTTTGATCATGACCTGCCATTTAAATCCCATATCAAAGAGGTTTCTAGAATTTCCTTCTTTTATCGGCGGAGTCCGACATTGGTTTGGCAAACTTGCACACCGAAGCAACACTAAATTTAATGACCTCCGATCGGTGTAACTGGGTGTCATTACCGCCAATGTAAATAACAATCTTACTTATCTTAACTTACTTAAACTTATCCTTAGCCAGCAGTATCAGGTAGGATTTGGTGTCACCCGTTCTTGCCCCGGCAAACATTTGACTATGGCCGAAGTGGACGGGTTGGTGGTGACCAGTTGGCAGAGATCTATGACTATGCTTTCTGCATAATCACCTGGCTGCTCAGGCACTTTTGGAGGACAACTACGTGGGGGGCCTACTTTAACTCCTTTAAGATGGTCCTCCTTGTATAATTGTGAAAAAATGAAATGACACAAACTTCCTTTAACCTCCATCCATCCATCCATCCATCCATCCATTAGGGTCACAATGGGGTTAATGTCCATCTCCAACAGTCTATGGTTGAAAGGCAGGGTACGTCCTGGACAGCTCTCCACAATAGGAAAACTTTCAAACATATTTTTCTTTAAAAATCAGTTGCATGTTGTCACTCCCATTACAGTTTAAAATTTTCCAATATATCCCCAACAATTAAATGGAGATGACATCATCTACAGTAGCAACTTCTAGTAGTTCAGCATAACCAATAGCTGCTTTACCATCTGCTGAGTTGGCAGTACATTTTTTTGTGTTTGAACTGCCACTCTATCGAACTATGATTTTAGCTTCAGTTTCTATTGTCTTTATTTCCTTTAAAGGTTTACATCTTTAATGTTTTCAATTACTGTTTCCCCAGTTCTGGCTAATTCTGCTGAAATTCAAGGTCCATCGCTTTTATTTTTTTTATCTGGTTCTGTTGGTGCTGATGTTTTCTTCGTCCCTTTGGAAAGGGAGCTTTTTATTTTTTGGCAATGTGTTCAGTCCGTTTTCTCTTGACAGCAATAGGAATAAGGGGATGAAACATAAATAGTTTATTTCAGTTCAGTGTTTAGATGCAAGAAGCAGAGGCACTGGGTCTGAGCATTTCCACAGATAGTTATGTGTGTTTTTAAGATTTTAAGATGTATTATTACAAAATCCAGAAGTGTGACATAATCTTTTGAAGGGCAGTGCAGCTATAAAGTGGAAAAAAAGCAAAGTCAAAGAAAAAGGTTGGGGAACATAAGTAAGTGATGAAGGAGACCTTGTAGGAAAACAGACATTGACCAAATCGGGAGACAGAGTGGTATCAAAAATGTGATATAAGTGAGATGGTGAGGGGAAAAATGATGAGGAGTGCAAAAGAAAGAGTGTGAAAAAGATGACAGGAGTGGAATGAGGTGTTGGCAGGACAGAAGGAGGGAAGGCGGCCGGTCATACAGAAAGATGAATGACGTTTTAGGCGCTCTCAGCAATATTGTGCCTCCCCAGACGCAGGCTGTCTGAGTTTAGATGGAAGCCTTCAAACCAAGGGGCTCATTTGCCTTTCAGTTGCTCATTACATCCAAACCAAACTTATTTCCTGCGCTGCAAGGCATCTTTCCCCTACTGTGCATTGGCTGTTATTTTTCATGTGTTTTCATGTGCAGCTGTGCAGATGATCTCTCATGTAGGGATGTTTATTCATTCATTCATTTTTGAGATTATCTGTAACTGCTGGTTTATTCTAATTGGGAAGATTAAGAATAACCCAGAACTGTCTTAAAATAACATTTGAGGAATACCGAAAAAATTATGTAGTTATACAGTTATACTAAATAAAATTTCCCCTCACAAAATACTTTGAGTATGTCTATATATTTAACCTTGTGCTGTTTTGAACGTATAACCCTGTGCACTCTTCATATCTTGCAGACTTTAATATTAAGTCTGCATATTGAAGGACAAACCAATTGAAAGGAGGTGTCCAGACGATGTTCGTTTGAATAGAGACATTACATTTTAGTTAAATTACTTGCCGAGACCTTTCATAAATCTAAGACTTGGACTTGAAATGACAGACTTTACACTTAAATTGGATTTACCCTTCTGAGTTCAGTAATAAGCTTGTCTCCGTAGGCAGAATAAATGGCATTACCTAAACTCCACATTGTGCCAAAATTTGTTGAAAAGCCATTGTAATACCTCCAAACGACATCTACATTTAGTTGAAAAGTGAAATGTGAAAAGCCATACCAAAAGATAATTTTCAACATCTACTATTGGACTAAATCGGGACAAAATCAGACTCACAAAACTCAGCCAAATTTTCACCAACTATTTCTGAATTAAATCCAGATTATGACGGACCAACCCGG
>NW_015150548.1:1210535-1212478 GCF_000732505.1 Cyprinodon variegatus
CGGATCTGTTCTTGAAACGCTTTACTGTAGACTTACCTTAGTCTTGGAGAAAAAGAGATACAAATTTGGTTTGATTGCCCCCATTAAGTCATAGATGTATCTTTGCTTTGCTTCCATAAAGACTTGTGTTTGGCCTTCAAATACTGAATTTTCCCCATAAAGAATAAAGATAAATTTCTCTTTTTCCTTGGACCTGATCCTTAAATCTTTACAGGGGCTTACCTTTCAAAGACTTGCAACTTTTCTTGGACTTAGACTTGGCTTGGATAGAAGGTTGTCCTCAGCCTTTTTAAAAATGACTTGTAAACATGTCAGTTAGGTAATTTCTTGACAATGATGGATGTTGCTAAATAGATTTTCTGAAAATGAGGAGTTGTTCATAGTCTTGAGTGTTTCATGCATCAAGTTTGCATTTCCTATAATGTTTAAAGGTTGAATGGCACTAGGTCTTTAGTTTTTTTCCTGTGTTTTAATGATCGCTGCTGAGTTTTCATTGTTGTGTATCTCACTTCCAAACGAGACCCGGAAACATCTCTGAACGCGTGTGTTTCATTTTCATTTTGACACGCCGTGTTTGTGAACACAACTCAAATCCAACAGCTGTGTTTGGAATAATCATGACTCTGGCACGGTGCGGAGAAACACACAAACCTCAAAGTGATTTATAAAGTGTAGTTCAGCTGACTTGAAGAGGCACAAATGGGCACAATCAAACACACCAATGTGCTTACGACGTCCCCCCATATTGAAACACGGAGCCCTCGCAGCATAAATGTCCCCGAACCTTCCTTCACAATGATTTCTCCCATATGGCTCCTACTAATATTCTGCTCGGAGCTAACACACTGGAACTGACACTCACATACACACACACACACATTATAATGCCTTATGCATGTGTGTGAGTGTGTATATGTGTGTTAAGATCAGAGGCAGTCCTTCTGTGCTACATTAACCGCAAACTTCATTTCCCCACAAAGAGAAGCCACCGGCTGAAAATTGGCTGAGACGAGTCATTAAACCTATGTCAGACACAAGCATATATATACACACATCTGCTACACAAATGACCCTCCTTCACACACACCTGTGTCAGCATGCCTTGTGATAGCCTTGGAAGTGCTGAGAAATGATTGCTGCTGTGTTGGAGGGGCTCCAGTTTTCTGCCCAGCTAAACAGGGTTGGGAATGACAGAGAGGGGGAGAAAAAGGGGAGGTTTGGTGGGGATGATGAGGAGGAGACCCCCACAGTGAGATGATTGATGTATCCGGACCCCCACTGGCCTCAGAGATCAGCCAACGGATACCAACTTGAAGCTAGATGCTCAAATTGGTAAAAACTGTTGCTTTGTTTGACTAAACTAATGAAATATGCTTCAATTTATATATATTTTCAATAAGTCTGAAAGGATCGTTTCCGAATGAGCAGACACTGGGGGCTGGTGCACTTCCAAAGTAAAACTTTTGTTGCTCAAAGGCGAGGTCAGAGTTCCCAATTCCAACTGCTTCTTCAGCAGCATCCCCTTCTCCTTCCTGTCTGTTCTCCTTTATTTTTATCAAGCCTCAATCACCTAGTTGTCGGCTTCACTCATGTCAAACAGTTTCCCAGTATGTTTTCTATCTGCCAGGCGTTTCCCATCAATGTGAGTTTAATCTGCTCTTTGTTTCAAGCTTTGGATCCTGTAAGAATCCAAATACCTCCTACAGCAGATCTCATGCTTTCTCCAATGTCATTATTATTTCATTTTTATCAGTTTAGATCGGTCTGTGAGAATATTAAGTAGTGTTGCACCGATACCGATACCAGTATCGGACGGGGCCCCGATACTGCCCTAAAATGGTTATATCGGTATCTAGCCTGGGTGCCATTCCGAACTTAGTCCCGCCCACAAGGTTTGAGGTCGGGAAGTTCGGTCTGGCATTGCTCAGTAGTAGCGCGAGTAT
>NW_015150548.1:1213001-1217115 GCF_000732505.1 Cyprinodon variegatus
GACTAGAATTGAGTAGGACTACGTCAGGCTAATCGGTATCGGCAAGTACCAACAAATAGGGCACCAATACCATTTTGAGAGCCAAAGTTTATTCAAATATTGTCACCCACTCCTGGTAGGCAATAAAAAGTTCTAATGGATTCACTTGGTATGAGATTTTTTCCTGCTTCACAAAGATAGGCAGTAGCTTGACAAAGCTATGATGGCAATTATTTTACATTATTATGGTATCGGTATCGGCCGATACTGCACAGCCAGGTATCAGGTATTGGTATCAGGGCCAAAAAATGGCATCGGCGCAACACTAATATTAAGGTTAGGGGGCACTGCTTTTAAACCCATTTGTACATGATAACAGAAATACCGCATCTGCTATATTGACAATAAAGTGACTAAAAAATATAAACAGTAGTGTACCAAATTAACACCCTGTGGAATCCCATGTGTAATTGTTAAGTTGTTTTTGAGTTGTTTAATAAATGAAGAATGGCTTATAAGGGTATATATTCTAAGTTTGACTTAAGTTAATGCTACAAATGTTTTATTATTTTTGTTAGATGATGGAAAAATTATCTAAAATCCTTATATTTGAATTAAACTTGTACTTATACCTGTAATTATTCAGGAAGAGTAAACTGTGGTTGGTTATATGTGTTCAAAAGGTGAAGAAATCTTAAATTTAGGAATTATAATAAACATGGTGCAGGTTTTGGCATTTAGTTATAAAAAAACCACCTTCAACAGTTAAAAAAAAAAACTACTAGACATGAGTTTAATTTGCAGTATCAGTCATTTCTCTGTTCTTGTGTGCGTCTAATTTTAGGATAAAACTCTTCTTTTTTTGGATGCCGTTAGTTCGCGTGAGAGCTGAGCCTTTAAGCTGTGCAGCTGCCTCGTCAGCAACACCTCAGAGCCGCCCGGCTTCTGACGAGCAGCAGTGATGAAGATGATGGGGAGAGTTGATAGTAGAAGCCGGGATGAAGGCTGCCGGACTAGGTAATAACTCCCAGGTGTTTGAAGCCAGCCTGATGGGAGCTTAGGAGTGGGTTGGGTGGGAGTGGATGGTGATGATGGGATGGATTGTTGCTTCCTTTTTGGTGGAATTGCTTCTCAGAGCAGGAAGGCTTTGAGGCCTGAGTCTCTGGCTTAGGAGGATAATGTTTGTATTTTCCAGTGGGTGGTGTTTGTGACTTTACATCTCAGGGTCTGTTAAAATCTTCAGAGTGTCTGTGTGCATTAAAACAAAGTATTACTGGCTTTTGTCCTTGTTTTCTTGTTTTATACATCAGCATTCCAGTCTCATGATTTCCTTGGTTTTCATTGTAATAAAAATAAGAGAAAAGAAGATAAATCCAGGTATCCTGCTTCAATCTCCTCACTCCTCCGGTTAAAACTGTGTCCTGCCAACCAAACTGTACAAAACTAATGGGGAAGCTTAGCTTCCATAAACTGCAGTAACTGCTGACTTCTTCAACTCTATTATTCTGCTCTCAACACTATTAAACAGCCCGACCCTAAAGTCTGTCGTTTGGACGAATTAACACAATTTAAATGGAGTCATTTGAATTCATTAGCAGCTGCTTATGTAGTAATCATAAAAAGTTCAGTGGCTGATTTATTTTACATTTTATTGAATACATAATAATTATGCTTTCTCATCCTAGCTAATGCTAACACTGTGTGATGCAACATTTACACGAATATTTACCTGACTTCAACCAACATGAGTCGGTACGGAAGGAAGAATGTCACATTTAAAACATAAAAGACTTTAGATACTATTAACATATGGATTTAAATATGTTCTTTTTGGCTTTTTTAGGAGCTACTCCGTTAAAAATAATAGAACAGGTCACTTCTACTACTATAATTTTTTTTCAATAACAATTTTTAGACAGTCTAGTATTTTTACATAAATATATGAGATACAACACTTAGCAAAATACATCAAAATGTCATGCTAAGTGTCAATAGGTTTTTGAAGCCGCTCGGATCCTTAACAATATATAAATATTTAATAATTAAATCACTTAACTTCATATTAATTTTTAACATACAGGGAAGCAATAGTTTTTGTTTATTATTTGAAAATTACGTTTGATGATTTGTTTCGTCATTTGAAATATATTTGATTTTCTAAATGGTTATTTTTACAATGTATTTTTATATAATAAATACATTACATATTTATAAAACACACATTTTAATATTAGTTATTAAGTTATTTATTTTCGTTTTAAAATAAAATAAAATAAAACAGGAAAATAAGAAATTTAATTCACTTTAAAATGTTTTCCAATGTTATCCAAAAATATCAAAAGAAAAGTTGGTTTAAGAAAAAAATGTGCTTGTTAAAAACAAAGGTCATTCAACTGGAACACTATGGAGTAAATTTTTTTCCATTGTTTCAAGGAAATAGCATGTTAAAAAATAAAAAATAAAATAAAAGTTTTCAGAGTAACTTTGCTGCTTTCTGTGAAGTAATTTTCTATTTTTTTCTCAATTTAAAATTACATTTGCCGGATAACATTCTCTTTACTTCTGGGGGCGGGATTTCCTCTGGAATGAGGAGCGAAGATGCTTTTCTATTGGTCTGAATGAACATTAGCAACAACGTTTCTATCAGTTAAAATTTTTTTTTATTTATTTATTTTTTTAACTGCGAAAAAAACCTTTGAAAAAAATTCAATTTGTAATACTCAAACTCGTACTCGTACTCGTACTCGTACTCGTCGTCTCCCGCTCAAACTGTAAAAGAGAAATCTGAAGAGAAAACATTTAAATTTTTAGCATCAATAAAAACTTCTGAAAAGTAAAATTTAAAGGAATATACTTTGAAAGAATAAAACCTAACAAAACAGTAAAGTTGGTCTCAGATTATTTTTTTAAATATTTTTTTTCAAAGTTTAATTTATGGATTCCATTTTTTGTTTATTTCTCTTTACAAAATGTAGTTCTTTACCAAATAATAAGGCAAAATTTCCTCCATAAATACCTGCAACATATTTAATATATAAAAAACTTTCTAACCTATGTTTTAAACATGAAATGTATATTTTCTAGTACTTTCTAGAAATATAGTTTCTGTTTTTAGACTGGTTTAAAGAAATAAAAAGAATATAATTTGAAAGAATAAAAGCTAAGAAAACAATAAAGTTCATCTCAAATCATTTTTGTAATACTTTTTCCTTAAAAGTTTAATTAATGGTTTCCATTTTTTGTTCTCTTTACAAAATGTAGTTCTTTTCAACAATAATTCTCTCCATAAATACCTGCAGCAAATTCGATACATCACAAACTTTCTAAGAACCTAAGTTTTAAGACATTAAATGTATATTTCCTTGTACATTATAGTAATATAGTTTCTGTTTTTAGACTGATTTGAATAAATATAGGAGTTTTTTAATGATGTTCCTGATTAAACAGATCAGTTGCAGTCCTACTTTGTCAAACAGGTTTAATTGAATGACTTTTATGCATTTAAACCCGATCATTGAAGAAACCAACATTGAATGGAAACAGTTTAGTCAGCAAATTACATTTTTTTAAATAACCTAGATATTTTAGAAAACAACAAAATCCTTCTTAGTTGCAGAAGGGAGTAAATGTAATGTACATCTCAACTCTGTCGAAGTTGACTTGCTGAATAAAGTCTGTCTTCCAGTTCGTTCTTCGTGTCATAAATTCAGTATTGTAATAATAAAAAGCAATTAAATGTCTCCTGTTCCAGGGGGAGTTTTGCTAATTCACTCGACTCGTGTTCCTCCCAGATCACATGTTATCTCAACAAACGGCCTTTCAGATCTACATGGAGCTTAGCGGATGGCAAGTTACTGCAGACTCCACCGTGTTGCATCAGGGGGCGCGGGGGTTCTGTCTTGCTTCTGCCAGCGAGCAGATTAGGAAGGAATCACTGTGAGAAGTTATGGCCTCTGAGCTGCTAAAACTGATTGCTGTGAACTTTTTGGAGCATTCCAGCTGTTTATGTTACAAGTTTGGGTGAAAAGCTCTGCAGGAAATTCCCTTCTGTAGTATTTTGGAATGTATTGTGCTATCCTTTGCGATTCCAAACCAAGAGCTATGTTTTGCTCCAGATGTACATTCTTCCTGATAA
>NW_015150548.1:1218765-1221345 GCF_000732505.1 Cyprinodon variegatus
CATCCATCCATCCATCCATCCATCCATCCATCCATCCATCCATCCATCCAAATAACAACAACAACCTTAATTTATTTAATTTCACTTTATTCTATGAAAGATTCTGATTGTTTCCTAAAAAGTAAATCTTCCAACATACAAAGTTTTAGATTTAAACCAGAAATGCCGTTATTTAAAATTCAACTTTTAATGAAAGTACTTTAGTTTGTTAATTTCACAGTTTTTATTTTTTAGCCCATAAAGATTTGTTTGGTTATCTCTGGCTGACCTCCACACCTACCCAGCCCTGCATTGCTCAATTTATAAAGTGATTAATCATTCCCACACTGTCTGACACTTAAACCCAACGGAAAGAAGAATGGAAGGAGCCATTGGGAGAAAAAGAAGCTGATGGCTGGGAACATGGGAGGAATAGGAATGTGGTGAAGAGTGAGAAGAAAGAGGTCTGGCGGGTGGATCTGGACACTTTGGGAATGAGCTCAGAGAAAAGAGCATTTACAGTAGAGCGAGTCGATGTGAATGCTAATGCGGCGCTACGTCGCTCCCATTCTTGCCAATACAAGGTTGTGTCTTTCTTTCTTTGTCCCTTCTTCATTCTATTTCGATTTATTTCTTTGTTCAGCTTCACCTTTCTGTTTCACCTCAAATCAGTGCATGTGTGGGTGTGTGTGTGTGTCCGATATTGGCTTTTCAGAGCAGCTTTCCTCTCACTTTTTCCCTCTCCGCACTGATGTTTTATAAGGACACACAAACAGAACCCGACATACACACTCTCACACTCAGAAGTAAGTTTTAATAACAGATTATTACAGAAGCCTGCTAACCTTTAATCTCTGCACACAGATAGAAAAATAAATCCTCATGCACATGCGCTTATTGATCGGGCTCCCTTCTTTTTTTTTTTATCACTTCCGTCGTGTTTGGATGTGTTTCATAACTCGCCTCTGTTTGTGTGGTCAGCAGATCTCATTTATCACCATTGTCCAGCTCAATTCTGTTATTTCCTGACTTCCTGTCCCAAACAACCTGCGCCGACAGCAGCAGCTAATCGAGCCAAAGAAGGGCGCTCATCTTTGCTGAGCCAACGATCCATAAAGCAATATGAGAGTTTATGAGCTTTCAATGCGGCTCAATATCGGACCAGGTACGGCTATGCAGTGGGCCTTCTTTTTAACTGGTTCACCTTTTTGTGAAACCAAGACAACATTTATTTGAACACATCTTTACACGTTGGGTCAAAGTGCTAAAATGTCACAAGCAGGCAATAAACAGGCAGGAGTGGTGGTTCAAGTTTTACTCATCTTAAAAGGTACCTGTTTTAAGTGCCATGCTAACCTCATGGTGGTTTTTAAACCCAAACTGTGTCTTTTCTTTTCGTGTAAAGTTTTTAAAATTTTCGTTTTAGGCTTTTCTGGATCAAAATTGACTACGTAATTTGAATTTTCTTCAATATTGGTACAAATATCTATGGTAAATCATCAAATAGTTGCGTCTTGACCTGTAATCTGAGATCAAAGCTTTTGCAATGTAAGAAAAATATTTAATCTAGTTATAAAATACAACTCATTTAAATATAATTTAGTTTATTTAGACAGTATTGCGCCAATTCACAACACATGTCAACTGAAGGCACTTAACAGAGACAAAAACGAGATCATATCATCATATGGTTGCAAGCTTAAAATAATAATATTTAAAGCCTCAGTGTGTAAGATTTTGACAGTGGTGCACTATTTAGTGGTGAGCTAATTGAATTAAAAACAATGTCATTGTAATACCTAAAGTGAAAGCTGGGGAGTATCATAGATGTGACAATATCAACCTCCTGCACAATTCAGTGTCCCCGTGTAGAGATGAGATACAATGAGGTGCCGTCAATACCAACAGTGTTGGACACATTCATGCCAATATAGTGAAAGCCATTCAAAGTTGAACCTCTGATAAACTTTATTAGGCTGTTGAATCACACCGGAGCATTACTGATGTACATGGGGAGGAGCAAACCTCCAGCTACACCTGAGGTAAAGGGGCCACAGCACCAGAGGAACGAAGCAGATGGTCTCTGGGCTGAGGCTGGGGAGTCTGAGCGGGAGTTGAAAAGGCTGGCAGGAATGGGAAGTCCACCCTGAGTTAATACAGAGGTACCTGCTGCTATTGACAAATGTGCATCCAGCATAAGCATTTCAGACAAGTAGCATTGCATTTCATTCATTTGTTACTGAAATAAATCCAAACTATAGTGCTTGCAGGTGATTTTATATTTTGTATATATATATATACAGTAGTAGCCATTCAAAATTTCCCCCACTTTCCTTCATGGGCCCTTGGCTGGTCCCTTACAATTCCCTTTTAAATATCAATCTTTGTACTACAAACTTGTTGAATTCCTGCAGTTGAATTCATCCATTAATTGACTGTACAGGATTCGCCCCTCCTCGATGGGCACGTAGAGATAGTAGCAGATATTCGATTGCATTGTGTCGATGACTGCAACGTTTCTAGGAGGGATCAATAATTAATTTATGCTGGATTCCTAGCCTTAATGTGGGTCAGTAGAGGACAATATTGGGCCAGATGTTA
>NW_015150548.1:1221955-1227667 GCF_000732505.1 Cyprinodon variegatus
TAACAGTGGAAACTGAGTCCGTGGTTGCGGATGATCTGACCGAGGGGGAGCAAGTAGATAGTAAACAGGAGGGGACCAAGGACAGATCCCTGAGGAACGCCATGGTTAACTGTTACAGAGGTACCTGCTGCTTTTGACAAATGTGCATCCAGCATCAGAGTTGCAGACAAGTAGCATTGCATTTCATTCATTTGTTACTGAAATTAATACAAACTATAGTGATTGGAGTCATTTTCTTTACTGGCCTTCACTGTTTTTATCATTTATGACCAGGGATTTACAATAAATTGAAATGCTCCAATCATAGAGAGTAGATCTATAGCTAAACTAACATGTTAATAAAATTTATTTCAATTCAATTCAGTTTATTTATATAGCGCCAAATTCACAACACATGTCATCTCAAGGCACTTTACAGTTAGACCAGATCATACAGTCAAATTGATTCAAAGTTTTCTATCTAAGGAAAACCAGTTGATTGCATCGACTCATTGACTTGAATGCAATCCCTCACACTAAGCATGCTTGTAGCGACAGTGGAGATTCCCTTTAGGTCTTTATAAGTGTGTATATATATACTGTAGTAGACATTAAAAATTTCCCCACTTTCCTTGATGGGCCCTTGGCTGGTCCCCTGCAATTCCCTTTTAAACATCAAAGTTCTACAAACTTGTTGAATTCATCCACTACTCGACTGTACAGGATTCGCCCCTCCTGGATGGGCACGTAGAGATAGTAGTAGATATTCGATTGCATTGTGTCGATGACTGCAACATTTCTAGAAGGGATCAATAATTAATTGATGCTGGATTCCTAGCCTTAATGTGGGTCAGTAGAGGACAATATTGGGCCAGATGTAAAGTGGGCAGAGTGGGTCAACAGGACGATCATACAACCTGAAAGCTTCTATTAAATGAATGTGTGTTTTCTGAAGACCTTAGCTGCAGCACGGGGGAATTATTTTTCCCCATGTAATGCTGCATTGATGCACTAATTCGTGCTAAAAGTTCACCCTGTCCAATAAATCGAGTTAGATGTCAGTCAGCCACTGTTCTGCATTTATAATCCCTTTTTATGGGTTTAATGCATAGATGTTAAACAGTTTGGAAGGTTTTTTTTTCTTACCTGTCATCCCGATAAGGATCATCCTTGATCCTTCCTCTTGCTTCATATTTGTAGATTCTCTCGTACCTGCATGTGAACCTATTTCTGTGCGCTAATGTCAACTTTTTTTCACTTTAAAGATGAAAACAAGCTGAGGAAATAAACTGCTTGTGATTGGCTAGTTCTGCATTTTCTAATTAAGAAAAGAGGAACATAGATTGTTAGGGGGGAATGGGTTCTGTAAAATCTCTGGCAAACTTGATTTCTCAGAGTTTTCGGCTTTGGATTTAAACATAAATCCAGCTTTAGTTGAAAAATGTCAAGAAATGCTTTGAAAGGTTTGGTGGAATTTCACTCATTATTTAGATATCAGCAGGTTTTTCTTATTTTGACCTAGAATTTGATATTAAAAAAACAGCAAAGTAAAAACTTGCATCTACTAATTTTTTTCCCAAAAAGTCGTATTCTAATAAATGGGCATTTGATGGTAGGACTAAAGGCTGATTTATTTATTTATAATCAGAAACCAGGTCGTCTGCCCTTTTTTTACCTGGATCCCTGATCTTTTTCGCCCTCATGTCCCTCCATGGTCTCACAAACTTGCCCCCACTTCCTCACTGCCTCGGTCGCATCTAGACCCACAGCTAGTTCATGATTCTCCCTCTTGCGTTGTAGCGTGGACTAACATAGCGCAGATCACTCTTCAATTTTGGGCATAAATCAGAAACATCTGCAGCAAGCTCACTGCGACACATTGCTGCTGGGAGTACAACCAGTGATTAAGCCATGCTGTTTTTGAGAACCTTTTTTGATATATATTTCAAAAATGTCATCAAAAAAAATCTTTATTTTAGGGTACATTTTACAACTTAAATATAAATGTAATACTTGGATTATGTTTTAAATAAAAAAATAGATGTTGCATGTATTCATTTCACGTAATTCATGATATATTTGGGTCCTCCATATACCTCAGAGTCCCACCTTCATCACATTGATTTTGGAAAAACCTAACACTGAAAGCTAAAACTTTCCAATTTCCCACTTTCCCAGTCCACACCATTCTGCTCTTTATAATATCTTCAACATCCTGCAGCCATGTCAGGGAATGAAGTCTGAGAGTGAGACCTACTGAAAAGGTCAACCAAGGCAATTTAAATAACTCTGATTAAACGTTGTGTTGGGATCAGAGCAAAAACTGTAGGTCACTGCCTCAGAGAGAGACGATATCCGCCCGGTAACCTTGCATGGCCCCACCGTCACTTCTCTCTCTTTGTTGTGTCAGTACACTCCAGGGTTTTACGTAATATCTGGACTCCCCGACTGTTTGAAACCTTTGTTTTGACTTGATGTGAGATCAGGCTCTCACTGCTCAAAACTGGATCGCTGGTTGTGTGTATAATCTCACTGTTAGCAGCGGATAAACCTTTTTCTTTTTTTCCAGAATAAATGTCAAATTCTCCTTTGATTTCTCCACTAGAAAAGGATGGATGCATCTAAACAGTTTGGATTCCATTCAAAATACCATATTTACTTATGGATCATAGAATGTGTTTCTGTACAAGTGGTCTAGAAGCAAGTAAAAACCAAAAAGATGAAAAACAAATCCTTAAATATAACCACTGTACCTGCATTATTTAAAATGTACATATACTTTAAACAAAATAATACAAACCACTATGAATCTAAACCCCCAAAAAGTTTTTAATGGCCAAATGAAAAAAATAACTAGCAACTTAAAGGGACATTGATTGAAAATAAGGTTTTATGCAGCATGCGAGCATCCTGATAATGTTTAGAGGGTAATTTATGAGCCTAAATAGAATTCCAGCATGGGCCAACATATTCTCATTATCAGTTCGTATGAAATTGTACGAAAAGTTATGCACAGTATTTTGGACCTTTTGGACGTTTTTCCTCGAAAAACAGATCAGTGCGCATGCGCAGGTAGACAGACGTAACAAGCAGATCCACGGACGTACGTAAAACTGGGAAAAACAGTGCAATTACTACTTCTTCATGTCTCTAACTAGCTTGCTGTTTTGTATCTTAGGGTTAGGGTTAATTGTATGTTAAATTCTATGTTATTGAATGGTGCGTAAGATGCGCATGCGCAAGGATATCTTGTCTCGAGGCAAGATGTAAAAATACAACAAAATACGCCGAAAAAAACGTCAAAAACGTACATAATTACGGTGCATAACTTTTCGTACGATTTCATACGAACTCATAATGAGAATACACTGCATGGGCATATTAAGCTGACATAAATAGATGTGGTGGCATCTGCTGGCAGAACCATGGACCTATCAGAGAGTCAGATGGTAGCAGCCATTCAAAATTTCCCCACTTTCATTGATGAGCTTTTGGCTGGTCCCCTACAATTCCTTTTTAAAAATCAATCTTTGTACTAAAATTTTTGGACATTACGATCTAAAGAGAAGCCTCATCTCCTGATCAGACCCTGTAATGCAGTGAAAGGGTGGAGTCTAGGAAAACGAGGGGATTTCTCTAATGGCTGGAAGTTGAAGGGGATTTTGATGGGAGTTGCAGGGAAGTGGGCTGCCATTCGGCTGGCGTTTCAATGGGAAGGGCCATTTTGAATGGCTGCTACTGTAAATACAGCCTGACTAATCCTGTAATGCATTGCTGTAAAGCAACAGCTTGGCTTGATCCAAGAATTACTGATATTAATAAAACAAATCGAGCTAAACATAAGTTGTAGTGAATCCTCCCCCAGAACATCAAGGGAAAAAGAACTGTTTTCAGAGAGTTGCTCCAGTCTAGGCCAAAATATTTTTTGAGTTTTTCCATACTGGATCTTGGATTCTTCCACATCTCCACATTTCACAGGGAGATGTTAACTTGTTTAGCCATTTTAAGGTACTTTATTGTCTATCCCCTGCTTACATGTACATTATTATACTTTCTTTGTTTCTGTAGATATGTTCAAAATACTTTTTTTAAGCATACCTTTTTCATATCAGAATGAATAAATTATTAAATATAACCAATATACCTGTTTAATTAAGATTCTACATGTATTATTTTTACTAAAAAGGCAGATAAAATAACACTAAAAGCTTCCTGGCCAAATACTGGCCACCTCTATAAAAATTTTCTGGCTCTGCCACTGCTTACTGATATTATTTACTTTACAAATACATAAATTATTTCAAGCTTTTTAGTTTATTCTATAATTAATTTATCAAAGGATCTAAATGTTAATTTTGCCAAATCAATCAGTTGAAAAAAAAAAGGTTAAACATATTATATGATTTCAGTTACCTGAAACACCCAGGTGTTCTAGAGCTACATTAGCACACAGTTATTCTCTGCCTCTCCGCTCATGCGTTGGAGGATGCCAGCCAGATAAGCTGTTTAGAAGTAGCTTTTAGTTTAGTCTGCTGCTTCTGATCCTGCTGTTGCTGTCCGTCCCTTTTTATGGTCCGTGTAGCACAAGCTTTCAATGCACAGCACACAGCACAGGGCATGTCTTTTCCTCTTTTTTTCCCCCCTTTTTCCCTTCTTTTCATTCGGTCCCTTACATTTATTTCACTTTAAAAAAAAAGTGGCCTTAGTGTAAACCCTCCCATTTATTTGTGTTTCCCTATTTAGTTTGCCCTGGAACGGAGAACAAGCTGAGCACGCTGTCTGACCTGGATCAGCAATACCGCACCCTGAGGAAGCTCTACGAGAACTGCGAGGTGGTCATGGGTAATCTGGAGATTACCAGCATTGATAGAAACCGCAATCTCTCCTTTCTGAAGGTAAGAACACAAAAACCTGAACCGGTGAGAGTAGAATGGCACAGGTGACTGAATTTGGATTTGTCCAGGACCATGGACAGCGCCTCAGGTTCAGCTCATCAGTTTTCCCCCATAAAAGCAAGAGGGCAGCCATTCAGCAGCAAGTTGATTCTCTGTCTTCTGCTGGATGTAGAAGCTGTAGAATATTAATATTTTGAGAAATAATGGCATCTATAGATTGGAAAAAAAGCAAAGTTAGAAATCAGATGGCTTTGTAATTTTTTTTGGGTTAAACTTATTAAATGGCACACCAGAGGATTTGTACTTTGCGTTTAGGCGTTCAGATTTGTTTAGCACAGGATTTCAAATGAGTTCATCCCAACATGTTTTCAAACAGAAGACATTTAGAAGCTGTTATGCTAAGAAGAGCAGGGGTTCCAAAACATGTGACAGACTAGAGACCCCAAAAAACACTACACTCTAAGTGTATAAATGTATAAACTAATTCTATTACATTCTAAATTTAATGGGGGAATTTAAAATTTAATTTTATATTCAATATCTTAAGTCATGATCAGTGACTCCCAAACATTTCAACCAAAAATATTTAATCAAAACAAAGACTTGCTAAATATAAACATATTTCCTTTATTATATTTATAAACCAATTATAGTATTTTTAAAATAGACAGACATTTTTAATGACTTTTGATTATTTAAATGATCATTTTAACTGTATTTTCAGCTATATTATTGGGTATTTAAATATTTCTTTGTGCTTTTTAAAATTAGATGGTTTATTTAACTGAAATGAAGGATTTAAATATGAATTTGATAATCTTTTATTATTATTTTACAT
>NW_015150548.1:1227690-1231928 GCF_000732505.1 Cyprinodon variegatus
GACAAACTGGAGACCCCCAAAAAACACTACACTCTAAGTGTATAAATGTATAAACTAATTATATTACATTCTAAATAAATATTTTAATCACATTTAATTTCTTGATTTATTATTTTAAATACCTTTAATTATTTAACAGGACATTTAATGGGGGAATTTAAAATTTTTAAAAGTTATGATCAGTGACTCCCAAACATTTCACCCAAAAATATTTAATCAAAACAAAGACTTGCTAAATATAAACATAATTCCTTTATATTTAATTATTATACTGATTATTTGTATAATGTAATCATAGCATTTTTTTAAATAGATAGATATTTTTAATGATTATTGATTATTTAAATGATAATTTTAACTGTATTTAAATATTCCTTTGTGCATTTTAAAATTAGATGGTTTATTTAACTGAAATATTAATTTGTTAATCTTTTATAATTATTTTACATTTCAGCCCTTGAAAATAATAAAAAAACAACAGAATGCATCAATCTATCATGTATTTTATGGCCCTTCATATATCTCAGTATTTACGTCAACATGGTTATGAAAAACATCCTAAGACATTTCATTTTGAAAATTTTAACAGCGGACTGCTCGACCTCGACTTTTCCTACTCAAAAACACCTGTTCAAATTCAAACCACCCGATCCAGGTCAGGAATACAGATCAGACAGGAACAATTCTGGAATCCAGGAGCCTGTAGCCCAACTAAAGGTTGCGATTCCATCAGATCCAGACATATCTAGGGTTCCACGAATCCACAGAGCATTCAGGCAGGTTCAGCGTTCCATCGGTCTAGCAGTGAGCTCTCTGATGGAGAGAAGCAGGCTCATTGGTTGAGGGACAAAGAAAAGACATGGTACCGGAATTACTGCAGAACTTTAAACTGGTGCTCTGACCTCCCCCAGGGCTCAGCAGAGAAGAGCCTGGACACGATCAGAAGACAGGAGACAAACATTAAACCCCCTATATCCTCAGGCTTCTGGGAACAAGAACAAGGGATTCAACTAAAACTCATGAAACAAACATGAATAACTGACACGAAAACATAAGGCGAATAAACTAAGAATACACAAATAAACTAAGAATAATGATCTGGCCCCAATAGCTGGGCTGAACCATATATCTACCAAAGGGAGCAGTTGAATTATCAAATGATAATTAGAGAGTGGGGAGGGAACGGCATGTGAATGAAGATCATTGACATTTTAGTTGTTTCTTTCTTTAGGTTATGCACTGTACACATATTGTTAACAGAAAAGGAAAAAATAACACTCAAAACGTTTAGATTTATGTTTAAATCCAAAGCTGAAAAACTTAGCTCCCGGAAGTAGCATAGGAGATAGGAGTGTTCCTATTTCCTGTTCAGCTCATGCAAAGAAAGTGATGAAACAGAAAGGATTTAAATGCGTTTATTTTCCAAGGAAATACATTAACATTTAACACATTATAGTTTAGTAAGCTTACTATTTTTTGGGAGGGAAAAATATCATTTAGTTTTTTTTTACAAAAAAAATTCAAGGGTCGCCCAAATACGCTGATGGTATAGATCATGGGGTAGGGAAGATCATGCTTTTGGGACGGATCGGGTAGTGACAGTGGCTATTAACATTAGCAAAACAGCTTCGGGCTAATCAATGCTCTTCAAGAGTAGTAGTCTGACTTCATCTCTGCTTTTTTAGAAACACAATACCGACACAAAAGGAAAAAATATCAAAACAATTTTTTTTTTACTGGATTAGAAATGTAAATACTTGTGTTTAACTACAAAAAAAGCGTTCTTTCAAGGTGCACTTTTCTAAAGCAAAAAGAAGCTAACGTTTGCTAAGCTCATACGTTAGCTAAGCTCATAAGTACCAAATTTAACAATTTAGAGTATATTTCCACTTCTGTCAGGACACAGTCATAACTGTGTTAAACAAAATTATTAAATGATAACTTCAATTTTCTTTTTAATTTACCTTAGCCTATTAGCCTGAAGTATGGTTGCCAACTCCCTGAAAAAAAAAGAAAGCTGACCCAATTGCCTCTACCCTTCCTGGTATTTTTTAACTATTTGACTTAAATCTGCATTAAATTAGTTGCATATTTGTGAGTGACATGAACACATGGAAAACAAATTATTATCCAGCCATCCAACATTGCAAAAATTAATCGGAGCGCACAATAATAGGTTCACTCGCAGCTAGGAGAGAATCTACAGTCGCATCAAAAGCAAGAGAGGGACCATCTGGATGCATAAAGCATTCATAATATCCATTATATGAGTTTACATACGTGTGTTTGAAATAAAATGGATTGTATGACCATTTATGTCTGAGCACTTTTGACAGTATTCTGACTTCCTTAAAAAAAGCCATTTGCAGTGTACTGGAGTGTTCTTCCTCAAGGTTTGAAAATAACAACAAATATTTTACATAATGAAAATAATATTTTTACTCATTGAAATATGCCTTTAGTTCACTTAAAAAGGCTTTCATAAACATGTATGTTTATTTCTGTTAAGATGAATTTCATGACATGAGGATGCAAAGAGCAAATCTATTTAAAAATCTTATTTAAGCGAACATGTTTTAGAAAAAGCGTTGACATCTTTTCCAAGGCAGGACAACAGAGACGCAGAGATAAGAGGGAAAGGAATCGTTTCATGGTGTAGCTGTTTCCCCTTGTTGCATCTGTATTTTGAGACGTCACCAGGCCCTAATCTAGCCCCCCACCCCCAAACTCCCCTCCTGCTGTTTAATGAAGTGAGGTGCAGTCTAATTACTGGGCCAGCACTATCAAATGAAGAGCAAAAACAGTCCCATTAGACTCGGCATCATTAGGGAAACAATTAGGCATCTGTGGGATCGTTAAATGGATGTGAAAGAGGTGACGCGGATCTGAGAGCACCAAACATCCTGCTGGTCACAAGTAACCAGACTGATACCATGTAGATCCTTATGACTGCAATTAACTGACAGTATGTAGAGGACATAATTCTTTTAAATGATAGAGAAATGTGCTCTGATTCTATTAACAGGAAAGAGCCTAAAAAAGAGCTTAAAAAAATTAACATTAAAAACTTTTCAATCAAAAATGAGGTTTTGAGATTACAGTATTACTGTAATGCAAAATACATTTTTTGCCCCTCAGATTTTAGTTCCTACTTTTTTTCAAATATTTTCCCTGATTCAGTTGTTTTTATTTATTATTTTTTATTTCTTCTTTTTAAGTTTTTTCTTTCTTTTTTTAACCTACCTATCTCTTTATATCTATTTTTTTTTTAGGTTTTCTTTTTTAACTTATCTTTTCAGAGGCTTGATTTCACAGACTGCATTTTTTTTTTTCAATTTTGGTTTTCCATATTTTATAATCTACACCTCTAGATTGTCTGTTTGCAGACCAATCAAAACGCTTTTGCCAATGTCCACACATGAGAGACTCATTTCTATTGGTTCTTCCCACAGACCAATATTGTTCCTTCTAGAAGTCTTGTCAGCAATATATGAAAAAGTTAATGCATAAAACTCAGTCTCCCCCCTCAAAAAACCCCCAAAAGAATTAAAAAAAAAAAACTTAAAAAATGAAAAAAATAATCTGAATGTAAGAAATAAACACTAAAATAAAAACCACTAAAAATGCACTTAATAAGATATAAATTGGGAAAAACATCAGAACCAAAAGTAAAACATTGGTTCAACTTTTTCAAACACATTATAAATTACTTTCAAACCCTTTCCAACCTTTCTCAAATGCACATTGTTTAAAATTTCCTTTTATTAAACATGATAATTGTAATAATACAACTAATTTCACCTCACAGTGAATAGGTGGGCTGGTGCAAAAATACGGACTGGATATGAACCTGGCATGTCATTATGTGTGTATGTCATTAAGTTACTGTTGAAAACGCGGACTGGGTTTTTATCAGCATGGTATTTTTATATATAAATAAGTGGAATGGAGTGAGTTTTAATGTCGGTAATTTTTTAACGTGAAAAATTGCGGATATGGAGTGAGAGCGTGTGAAGATACTGAGATGCGTGAGTCTCATAGCCTGACGTAGTCCGACTCAATTCTAGTCAGAATATGAGTCTGATACTGCTCCATAGAGCTGTGATTATGGGGCGTGTTTTGAACAAACCAGGGAAAAAAATGCCTCTGCACTCAATTGGATAGACCTACAACCAATAAGAGCAACGGAGTGCGTGACGTATCTTTAGCGAGGCATAGTTGTTGTCCACACAAATCAA
>NW_015150548.1:1233155-1236117 GCF_000732505.1 Cyprinodon variegatus
CCGCGATGCACTTGAGTGAAATAAAGGCCCGGGCCTATATTAGAGAATTTACGGTATATATATTGTCGTCGTCCTCTCTAAGATACTATTTTTTGTTGCTAACCACTGCAAAGTTGATCATCTCTGCAGCACAGCTTCAATGGTTGTGATTTTCCCTGCCTTTCATTCTACAGTCTTACAATCATGTTCCAAACTTGCACTGAAGTGGTTCATGCCAAGCTCCCGCATCTAAACTCATAATAAGCTAATATTTTGACACCCATATGAGTCACAGGCTGCCTTTGGATCAGTAAGGAGGAACTTAGGGTAGATGTGGACAAATGGAGTGTGGAATTTGGGAGAGAAGAAAAGGAGGGGAGCAACAAGAGAGCTAGAGGGCTGCTGCTTTTATAGCAGACAAAAAAAAAAAAAAACAGCTGCTGTGCTAAAATTACAATCTTCAGCTACTGTGCCGCAGGGCTGTGTGTTTTTGCCTTCATGTTGGTGTCAATATAAAAACACAAAGAGAAGAATTTGACTGGTGATTGAAGCACATAGATTAGAGAAACACACACTCTAGATCTTACTCTACAACACACGGTGCCTTATCTTATAACAACGGTGAGGTTTAGCCATGCTAAACATTAGCTTTGTTTAATGCATTTATTTAAAAAGAAAGATTTGAAAATCATACGTAGAAGGCTTATGAGCTAAAAAAATAATGTACTCCACTTCACCTTTGTGAAAATATTAAATAAATGAATAAAAATAAAAGTATATATATATATATATATTAGGAGTGTGGGTTTATATATTTGGAAAATGTCGAGAGAAAATAATATTCAATTTAACCACTGTTCCTGGTCTGACTAAGGATGCTCAGACTGCTCACTATATTTTTTATTTATACTACTTTTTTTTTTTTTTTTTTTGGTTGCTTTACCAGTTTTGAACTGTTAAGCGTAGCTCCAAGCAGCTATAACAGCGTTAGCCTTATTCCCTTGTNTTTTTTTTTTTTTTTTTTGGTTGCTTTACCAGTTTTGAACTGTTAAGCGTAGCTCCAAGCAGCTATAACAGCGTTAGCCTTATTCCCTTGTTAGCATACTCCAGTCTAAGAATTATTTTTAGTTTTTAGGGTTGCCAACTCCCTGTAAAATAAACGAAGACACTGCTTTGCTAGGCAATGTCTTCCAGACAACCGCCATGATAAATCTTTTAATTTTTTTTGGCATTTTCTTCTGTATATGAAATAATTTTGTAAACATTTAACACAAACCAGGATGTATTTTCACATACTTTTGCTCTAAATATGGGACCATTCTTTTTTTCAAGGGACAGTTTCCAACCCTGTTACTTTTCAGCCAGTTTATGGTAATTTAAAATTTTCCCACTAAAGTTTCTCTTACATTTAATAATAATAGAATCACAGAAACTTACTTTATAAATTTCAAACTAGCCTAAAAGATGGTTTTACAGAATAAAAAAGCAGCTGCATTTCAATAAAACATACACATATGTGAAAATGAATCTGCAGACTCTCACTGCTTTTCCCTAATTGGAAACAGAGTTGTAAATTCACAGTAAGTAGGAAAATATAAATATTGCATAGTTTGGACCCAGTGTTGAGGCCAATAACAAGGCGTCTTAGAAACATAAGGAAGTCTTGGATTGTGAGAGTGCTGAAGTGTGAACACAGCTTGGCAACTGGCAAGTGAAGTCCAGAATGAGCCAACTGAACACAGGAGGACAACTAAACAATGAATGAACCAAGAATGAACTAAGTATTTAAGAAATACATCATAACATGCCTTGTGAAGAATTATAAAACTAATCCGGGGATAGTTTGAGTAGAAATGACATTTTAAAAACTGTTGGCAGGTATGGTAGTTAAAGCTGGCCCGAGATTTTAGCACTTTGTATAACCTCCTACTAAACGTGTTAAGGGCTCCTTAGATGTAGTTAAATGATCAGATGAAAGAATGAAAGGCTTCACCATGCTGCCACCTGGCATTCCTTCCCACAGGTTCCTTTTCTGTCCAACCATGCTGCCTGTCTGTCACTCAGAATGACCCATTTCCCCTGAAACGAGGCACAGGGCTGCGCCAAGTAGCCCACAGTGGCCCATAACCGGCTAATGATGTCACCTAGGCTGGAGGACTCTTCATTAAAGCCAGATCAATCTGGCAGCTAACGCGGGGCAGGATGCCAGGGATACAGCTGAGAGCGGCAGGACGGCTGCATGTCCATAAAAACCCCAAAAAGGACATGTGTCAGAGAGTGTTTGTTTTTGTGTTTTTTTAATGTCTAAAAGTTCCCCCCAGAGAATTGAATCCATCTCAAGTTAGTCACAAACACAGTGGCCATGCTCAGTAGGAGGCTGCGGCTATAAGGAGAGATGAATGACACAGTTTCAGCGGTGTGTTTTCGGTGCCGACATAAAGACAGACACCGTCTTTACTGAGCTTATCTCTTGCAAACACAGGGCGAAAGAGACAGAGAGAAAAGATGGAGGCTCTACAGCTTTGTTAACTAGCCTACTTTTCAAAACTCTGTCATCTTTTTTCGTGCTGGGGTACGCTAACATAGCTCAAGTTCAGTTGAAGAACAGGATTATAAATAATAGAAAATGAGAGCATTCTTAGAGCTCTGTTTCACATAGAGACACACATGGAGACATTCTTTATCTGTAACTCATATTTACAGTTAGGGTTCCTACATAGCTGTGGAGACAATGGATTTGATTTCTATAGGCTTTCCTATTGCCTAACTTTGCTCCCTCTTGCTGTTATCCTCCCTTTTTCTTTTCTCTCTTGTTAACTTCCTTCCCTCCCTCGGTCCTCCTTGCTTCCTTACTCCCCTCCTTCTTACTTTCCTATTTTTTTCTTCCTTCCTTCCTTCCTTCCTTCCTTCCTTCCTTCATTCCTTCCTTCCTTCCTTCCTTCCTTCTTGCTGTTGTTCTCGAATTTCTTTCTTTCCGTATTTT
>NW_015150548.1:1236131-1247712 GCF_000732505.1 Cyprinodon variegatus
CCTTCCTTCCTTCCTTCCTTCCTTCCTTCCTTCCTTCCTTCCTTCCTTCTTGCTGTTGTTCTCGAATTTCTTTCTTTCCGTATTTTTTCCTTCCTTCCTTCCATCCTTCCTTCTTGGTGTTGTTCTACCTTTCTTACTTTCCTATTTTTTCCTTCCTTCCTTCCTTCCTGCTGCTATTCTACCTTTCTTTTCATATTTTTTCCTGCCTTCCTTCCTTCTTGCTTGCTGTTCTCCCTTCCTTCCTTCCTTCTCCACATTTTAAACCTAACTTCCTTCCTTCTTGCTGTCCCTCCTTCCTTCTAGCCTTCCTTCCTTCCTTCCTTCCTTCCTACAATAAAGATATCCAACTAATCTCATAGCTGATGAATGATGTTAGATCACTGTGAAAGTATGAGCCAATGTTTTTAATTTCGAGGTGTTAATGAACCCTTAACAAATATTATTGTTGGCTTTTCTCCATTCTTATTGTCCATTTATTATTCAGTCAATTCCTGATGTATTCATTTCAAAAATCCTCATGTGACCTCTAATGTGTAAAGGTTTGTCCCACTTAGATGATTTCTGATTTAGTTTGGGTTGAAGAGCAAAACTATAACTCTAATTACTATGTTAAGTTTGAAAGCTTCAGCTTGATCTCTCCAAACAGATTGAGGGTTATCAAATTCATATTTATGCAGGTATTCAAAATGCAGAGGTAAGCTGGCGTTAAAGCTCAAAAGGCATGTATGTAAACCTTTGACTGCGGCCTCACTCATTAGCATGCGGTGCTGCGGCTGCATTTGTAGAAATGTGCAGAAGCCTCGATTAAGCCGATTGTTCCCACCTTGACACCGTACGTCACAACCTTGTCAGCCTCAGTGTGATTATTTTCTGCTTTTATGTCCTTGCTCAAACCTCCTGAGATCAGTGTGTTAGTCGGAAATTACTGCTTCTCTGTGAGTCATTACTCACAGCTCATCAGATCCCTCGTCTCTCTCCGTCTACGACAATGGCTTTATGCCATTAATTTACACTGAGGCAGTAATTCAGACTGCTCTCTGTCGTACTTCTTTCACCATATCTGCCCTTCAGTGATGTTTACCATTCAGCTACATACTTGCTATATAAATGCTTTGGAAAGACATTATTTAGTGTCATTTTACTCTTAACTTTTCTCTTTGACCTTCAAATTAAGGGAAACAGGTTGAAATTACATAGAAATGCAATAGACTCAAACATCCAGTGGTTTGAGTTTTTATATGTCACATTTCAGAGTACAAAGCATACAAATTGAAGAATGAAAGGGGTTTAAACACATTACCAGAAAGAGTACTGTTTTAACTTCTCAGTCATCCGGGTCATGCCACCCACAAAACGGCTTTAATTTGGAGGGAACCGTAGATTCGCTCAGTTTTTCTAGAAGTGTTTTAACTCTTATCTAGGAGTCTTTGTCTATTGTGTTGGCTCGCACAACAACAATCTGTAGTTGGAGCATTGATGTTTTGGCAGATGGAGGCCCATCCTCCTGAGCATAATCCAGGTCAGATGCATACTAAAAAAATGCGCATTATTCTTCTGGAGTTTATTTGTTGTGTATGGGTTATGTGTTCGGCCATTTGAGACATGACGAGTGATCTTATGTAATTTCTTGCCAATGAATTCCAGTAGGCTGAAACAGTGTAGGTACCAGATCTGCTCGGGGCCCTGCCCCTTCTTATGATGTCATCATAGGGAAACGTCACTTGGACAAACTGTATTGCACTCGTTTCTTGAGAATCATATCTATTCTGGAATCTCAACATATTATTACCCATATTTGCTATTATTTTATGGAACATCTGAATCATGACTTTCGTAGATATTTTAGAGAAAAAAAACTGTTTTCTACCTGTAGAAAACAATGACACAAAGTTAAAGTAGTGAAACTTACCGGTACGGTAAGGCAAGGCAAGGCAAGGCAAATTTATTTGTATATCATAATTCAGTACAAAGACAGTGCAAAGTGCTTTACATGATTAAAATACAGGAAGATAAAACAGAATCAAAGCAAGTAGGAAAAAAATAAAAATAAATAATTAAAATAAAATAAAAAATGCGGAAACAAAAAAGAATATTAAAAACAGTTGGACTAAAAAAAATAAAGAAATTGAACTAATGATGTTTTAGTTAAACTGTTTAACTAGAACAGTCGAAGGCAATCTTAAACAAATGTGTTTTTAGTCTTGATTTAAAGGAACTCAGGCTTTCTGCACTTTTACAGTTTTCTGGAAGTTTGTTCCAGATAAGTGGAGCATAGGAACTAAATGCTGCTTCTCCATGTTTAGTTGTAAGATGGCTAACTGACGGAACTAAAAGATTCTAACCTATTAGCTACTTAGCACAGCTAGCCACAGCGCTACCCATCTCTTCCCCTTTATATCATGGTTTTGCAGTAACTTTTTTCAACATAAAAAAAAATTCTGCTTTGTTATCAATCAGGTAAAACTTCATTAGTCGTTAAACCCGCTAACATTACAGATGCTCACGACTTGACACACGGACACTGCATTGTTATCATCATTTTCTGGGCAACCACAATGTTTTACATCATGGGGCAACGTTCAGCCAATCATATAGCGTAACGTCACTGACATGTGGAGGACCCAAGCAGATCTGGTACCTACAACAACATTTCTCCCCCCGCTGTTAGGTGATGGCTTTAATCTTTTGAGAAAGATGGCTTCCTTTATCATTGTTGCAAGACATCTGTCCTCTGTCCAAAGCAGGGGTCACCAACATGGTGCCCGCGGGCACCAAGGGGCCCTCAAGGACCACAATCTGAAAATAGAACAACTCAACAGTGAGCTACGTTTGAAATTTCATTGTATTCTGTTGATCTTCTTTTTTTAATCAGTTATAGAACATTTCATCATTAATCATATATGGCATTTAAGCATTTATAGAGATTTCAAAATGAAAATGTCTAAAATAAAATTAGAAATTTCAAGATACGATAAAGATATGTATATAATGTATGAAGTTTAGGTGAACGTTGACCCTTGCAATTCATAGGTCAGTTTTGGTAGCCCTTCCTGTGACTCACTGCCCCTGAATTAGCCCTCAGATGTAAAAAGGTTGGTGACCGCTGGTCCAAAACGTGAACATTTTGGTGATCAAAGGTGTGTCCTTGCTTCTTGAGGTACAACAATACAGCTTAATCTGACCCAGAGTTATTGGCTACCCAGCTGCTCCATGTGTTTGTGTAGTTGTTATTTTGTTTCTCCAATAAAGTCCTTGTTTTACTGGACCCGCTCAGCTTTGGTTGGGTTGTTCTATCTTTGGGATAAGTCTGAATTGCTAGTTGAGTTTGACATTCACTGATATGTTATGATTAGAGAAAATCTTCTGGAGCTTCTCGGAAACTCTTGAAACATATAACAAATCAGTACCAAGGCAGAACAGGCAAACCAAAACTCTTGTACCTTTACAGTATATCATAACATAGTCTGCATAATTTTACCACAGTTTCTTGTTACTTTCTCGTCACTGGCTCTCTACACACTGGGATCATTCAATAGCATCTTGTTATTCAAAATGTTTTTGTTTTGTTTTTTTCATTTCCCATAAATCAGATTTATTGTGCTGATTTCAGATAAGAGTTGCATTGATATTTTAAGGTATACAAAAACAGATCAGTGGGCCAATACTGATTTTAAAAGCATATATCTCCAGGATATTGTGGACTTATCCTAGTTATTTTTTAACTACCAGAGGTGTTTTAAAGACAGACTCGTTGTTTAATGAGAAAACTGTCTCATAATATGAGACTTCTGACATAATATGAGCTGTCTTTCCAACAGCTGAAGTCCCCCAGAAACAACACAACAATCTCATACTTAGTCATTATAACAACAGTTCGGATGTTGGGAAGTTAGCTGAAAAGATCTTTGGGAATTTTTGTGTCTTTAAGCAAAATAAAAAAATAAAATAAAATTATTAGAGCTTAAATTTTACCTCAAAGATTTGAAGGACTAATTAATACAAGGCCAGACAAATGCTGCCAGCATTTTTTTTAGTCTAGAGAGTTGTGTCGGTGTTATGTTATCCAATCTAGCATTGCACTTTAAAAACATCTTAACAAAATTATGAAAGAGCTCTCTGAAAGAGAGAATTATGAAAGAGAACTTTGAATACCGGAAATATAATAATTTAAAAGGGAAACTTACAAAGGATTAGCTGTTACATTCAAGAAAGAATACCAGTATTGGCAGCCAAATTAGCTTACCTTATTGCCATTTCATCAGATGTAAAGGTGCATCTCAAAGGACTCTTGTTACAGGTGTGGTGTTATTTTTTTTTTTTGTAATCTCTTCATGAAAGCATAAGTAAATGACTTAAAAATATTATGAAAATGTGCATTTTGAATATTTAAATATTAGGAACGGCTCTGCTTTACTACAATTAAAGCACCAAAATGGAACAGAAAGGGATTTTCAAGAGCATTCCTTGATATAATTCTTACTTATGGTATAGTTGCCTATTTGGGGTTGTCAGTTTTCAGTTGGACTCTCTTCTCTTAAAGTGAGAGTTGTTATTTACATGTAGACAGAGCCGATAGCAAAGCATAGAGAATGCGGCCAGTGTAGAGGTCAAGTGCCCTTTGCATTCACCTCTACTTTTCACCTTTTATGGATGTTTCACTTTATTGTCCTCCTTGAATGCACAATTGGTGCCGCAGGGCCACTTCACCTCCCTACAACGACGATGGCCAGTGTGGCAGCAAGGGGCGGATCACCCGGTTTCATTAGCCTTTGAACCAGTGGAAGAGCTCATAAAAGACTGGGAATGTTGCCTGAAATGTGAGGTTGTTAGCGCCACACGGACGCCCAGCAGCGTTTGGATAATTACAGCTCTTAACGCAGAGGAAAATTAGCACCCTGCACGTGCCAGTCGGGTAACTCGTAATATCGCAGTGGCATGTCCCTTATGTATCTTGCAGCTCGTTAATTGTCGGATAATGACAGCGTGTAAGAGCAAGAAAAGAAAAATATAATGTTCTTTTGTTTTGCCTCTTTTTTTTAAACCTGCCATTTAGTTGTAGTTTATCTGTGTTTTTTGTTGTTTCTGAGACATCTGGAAATTGTTGAAATGAAGATGAGAGATGGTAACGCTGTTAGAGGTACTTTGTTCTTCACCATGATTATAAAAAAAAAAAAGGAAGACAATACAAATGTAGAAAATTCAGTAATTCTTCCTTTCAAAGAAACCAAACTATATTCTTAAACTGTTATATATACATATAATAGGAAAAAAATGTCTCTGTTTAAAAAGCAATAATTTTACCTGTGGCTGTCTTACAATATTAAGGCTTTAGATTGATTCCTACTTTCTTGTTTACTTTTACCAATGAAAAAAATAGAGGAATGAATATGTGTGTATTTGTAAATGTGGTAGGATAAAACAATGTGTCTCTTTAAAGGAATAGTACACCCAAAACATGATTAGCCTACATTTTCTACTCACCCCCATGCTGAACAACACTCTGGAGTACTTTTTTGATATCTCAAATGCATCTGGAGATCTGGGAGGCTTCTTGCTGTCTGCTGACATTCAAATAATGGAGGTCTATGGTGCCCGGGGCAGAAAGGTCCATAAAAGTCCACAAAAAACGTGTCAATATTCCTCCATACTGCTCGTCCAATGTATTCCAAGTGTCCTGAGTGGGTAGCGTCCATAATTTACTCGAAACAAAGTCATTTAGAATGTTTTTATAGCATAAACAGTAGTGTATAGGATTTCCTAAAAGCGCGTTCACGAGTCTACGGAAACCGCGGCAGTCAATCTTCCTCGTGATCAACAATATTAATACTTTTAGGAGCAATAACTTAAAGAGATTTATTTTTTAAGTTATCAAAAATGACGTTAATAATTATTTTTTTTTGCTTTTGTTAAAAACTATGAATATGATTCGTAAAAATGAAATAGTACTATTAAAAAATGTAATAAATAAAAAAATTGAGAGTATTTTTTTTTTTGTTTTCCTCAGATTCATTTTTCAATTTTTTGTTTCAATTTTAGATTTTCATATTTTATATTTTAAATTTTTCGGAAAAGTTTTTTTTTTTTCTCTGATAAAATTTTACCGATTGCATTCTTTAGATATTGTGTTCATTTGTGGTTTTCCTTTAGAGGTAAAGGTGAAGATGCATTTCTAATGGCCTGTTGGACGTTAGCAACATTTTCATTGGTCAAGAGTATTGGGCTTGAAGTGAAGAGCTGATCTGTAAACCAAAATTTGGAGGATACAGTTCGTGAAACTCAATCTGGGTTTTAAAACAGAAAATTGAAAAAAATAAATATTCCAATTATCAAATTATTTAGAATAATAAAAGTTTGGAACAATAACATCTAAGAAGACTGTAAAGTAATCTTTTTTGCTGAGAAGTTTGAATTATGTATTGCATTTTTTTTTTCAATTATGTATTTACGAAAATTGGAACTATAATGGACCAAAATTCATTCCGTAGAAACTGGACATTTTACTATATAGACTTAAGCTGACAATGTTATTCTGGTCCAGTATTAAAAACAGAGCTCCCTTTTTAAAAAACACTGTAACACTTACCAGGTAAATCTTCTAGCTGCCCATTCAGGGCTGGATTCTTGCCGAGGTTGCTACTCCTCAGCTTGGAGATTTTCGGGTGTTTTGTGCCCTCAGGGGAGGACTGGTAGGTGGTACCACTGAGACACGGCACCAGCTCATTACTGGGCTCTTTCTCATTTTGCCTGCAGCATTGAGGCATGTTGTTCCTCTACAGGAAGGGGTATACTTGGGGCAGAGTGAGAGAAAATAGATAGAAGTCAGCCTAAAAATCCACAATGTTGTTGTGTTTTTGTTTAGGTGTGTATATGGTGGACTGAAGGCTTTTTTATTTTTTTTATTTCTTTGCTATCTGCTTGATCAAAGCAGACGTAGTGCAGAGCAGAGGTCTCTGAGGTGAAATTAAACCCTTGCTTCTTCCTCAGCAGGGAGGGGAGGGGAAAGGGGTGATTACCGTTAAATTAAAAGGTAGGACAATAAAAGCGTGCCACAGACGAACCCTGGCAATTCATCAAAATGATCCCACAGTGCGTCTTTTGCTTATCAAATTGTAAAATATTGTCCGTGACACCGGCGTAACAGGGGCGTAATTAATGCACTAAATCAATTCGAAATTACTCTGTGCAGAGTGGCCCTGCCGGGATGCCATCATTATCGCAAATTATGGTGGCAGATGCACAGGGGCCAAGAGGGATAGGTAAGCGCTCCTGCTTCCTGTCCTTCACAATGGGGTCTGTTTATTTCCCCACTGGGGGGATTCTCCTCACTCTCACCTGTGTCCTATTAGGTCGTGTTCATCTTCTGCCTGAAATAACAGGTCAAATAACACTCTGCAAAGAGGTTGAACAGCTGTGTGTAGTATCTTCTTTTATTTCTTTACCTCCAGTTTATCGTTTTCTTTCACAAGAGGCCGCATGACGCAGAAAAACCACTGTCTGGTCAAAGCAAAGAGAACCAAAACATGTTCAGCTTTGTTGAACCCTTAAAAGTTCTTGTAATGTTAAGAAAATGTGATTAAATTTGAATTTGTCTTCTGATGCTCTAGCTCTTTTAGAGGGTCTTTTGTCCAGGTTGAAAGTGACCCTCTAAAGGTTGGAACACAATGCATTCTGGTCGAGGGGGTCACAAGACACCAAGTAATTGGTCGTAAGATGGTTTTCACAATCATAGAGATGTCATCCCTTTAAGGTATATGGAGGGCCAAAATATATTCTGAAATATGTAAATGGAAATTTCCTGTCAAATAAAGAAATGGCTCGGCCCATTTAGGTGGCATAGAAAGGAGAGTGGTGATAAAAAAGCAGGCTAATGTTAGCATTCTTCCACAAATGGTGTAAATCAAAGAGAAGCACCAAACTCATGCTCTGCGGAAAGTATACCGTACCCTTTAAAGCTTTTATAGTTTGAATAGTTTTTGCACTTTCTATGTCATCGCAGAGGCATTTCTTTACCTGGTGAGGGTCATAATTGATTCTTTATTCTCACTGAGATACAACATCTAATTTTTAGCAGAAACCTATTTAATGAAAAGAAACAACAATGTTTTACAAATATAAGAGAAAATAAAAACATTTATCTCAATAAGATATACTCCAAAAGGTAGCATTTGAGAGGATCTTTAAGTTATTACATGTTATTATGGCAGAGTAGGAAAATGCAAACGGCAGACTTGGGGAAAGGAAGAACTGAGAGCAAAGTTACTGCATAGATTCTCGAAATTACAGGTATGAGTGAAGGTAAGGTGAATTAATTTATCTGGAATGGTTGCAATATAGCCAGGTCACATGAGAATATAAATTACTGTGGAAGGAGGTCCATACCCTGGTCTGAGAAGTATGTCTTGTATTTGTTGCCAGTAGTTGGTACTGGTTGTACTTATTTCCCTAACCAGTTGTTTTCTGCTAGATATTACTGTAACATGTGTCTCAACATATTCTCATTATCAGTTCGTATGAAATCGTACCAAAAGTTATGCACACTATTTCATACGTTTCGGACGTTTTTCCTCAAAAAACCACATCAGTGCACATGCGCTGGCAGACAGAAAAAAGCAGATCAGCGGACAGACGTAAAACTGGTAAAAACAGTGCAATCATCACTTATTCATGTCTCTAACTACGTTGCTTGCTGTTTTATATCTTAGGGTTAGGTGTAGGGTCAGGGTTAGGGCTAATTTTAATTTATATTCTATATTCGTGAATGGTGCGTCAAATGCGCATGCGCATACGACGAAAAAAACGTCAAAAACGTACAAAATTACGGTGCATAACTTTTCGTACGATTTCATACGAACTCATAATGAGAATACACTGTGTGTCTGTGAAAAACTAATCGGAATATGTCAGATTTCAGACCCTAAAAGAAAATAAGTATGTTTTTTATTTTGGGTTATGATGCTTTTACACCGTACACATATGCTGACGTACAAAAAATTTGGTAAAAACTCTGGCGTACTCTGGATAAGTTAAGGGTATGTATCGTATAAGTTATGAGTAGAAGAACGCTGGCACACAGGGACGTACGGCAAGTACACACACTCAAAATTTTGACCAATGCAAGGGTATTCTCATATGTGGTTCGACTCACGTTAATTGTAAGTTACTCATAAGTCATGGTGTCCAACTTATCCAAAAAAACAATGAATAAGTTGTGCATAACTTATGCGTAACTCATCAAGAACTTACCCGCACGCATAACGAATGCATATAATGGGCATTACGTTGCCTAACTATGCCTAAGTTAGGCTGTTGTTGTACATAAGTTCTGGACCCATTATAAATACTCTAAAATTGAAAAAATACATAGAAAGTTCAGCTTATACAAGCGTTTCAGAAGATTCTGTGACATTGACATCGGCTGGCTAAATCTTTAGGCTCCATCTTTTCCGATGTTTAACCCGCCCACAATATTCTTTTACTTTCATTATTCTAGTCTTCCACATGTTTAACATCAAGTTTTCTACACAAAGTTTGTTCTTCTTGTTTGTTTGCTTCTATAACTTTTCTCTGAATGGATGACAATGGGTTTCCTTGAGCATTTTTTCCACTCTCAGAGAATGGCTGCGGTGATGATGAGGTACCAGTCAGGAAGCACAGATAAGACAAAACACTCTGTGGATGGAGATAGTTGAACTCTCGGGGGTATTTGGACACAAAGCCACAGCTTCTGGATTATTTTGCTCCATGTATTTGTTTAGAAATAATTTCAATGATTTGCATGTTGTCTGTATGCCGTATTCAACATTAAATATAATACTCTAATCTTTCATAGACAATCCAATATAGTTTAAGAAACTGGGTTCCTAACTGCTCTTAAAGAGGAAGTGACGATAAGTTTGTCAAAAAAAGTTGGGAAGGACAAACATTACCAAATGTGATCTGCAACTTTAGACATATGAACAGAACAAGGCCTCGTCCCCTCAAAACAATAAATAATACAAGTCATCTCCTCTCTGTCAAGTCTCCAACAGCTTGCCATGAACATTTTGAAACCCTCAGATCTCAGGCCTTCACCATGAATACTCACACCATGAGAGCAGCGTTCAGATTTGTACAAATCTACATCTGGCTGCGTTTTGAAGGCGCCTTCAGATCAAGTGTCATCTTCAAACCAGCGCATTAAAGCTGCAGGGTATATGCATATTGCATTTCTGTGACATTTCCAGATGAATGTGTGACTTGCACAGATTTATTAGTGGAACCGAGCTCAGCTTCTTCTTTTCCGCAGAGTTTTTTTAACTGGCTTTGTTCATTATGAACATACCTTTTGCATGTGTCAAGTCTTTTATTATTTGTAGCATAAATATCTCAGAGGAAATCTCTAAGGATAAAGGAAAACAATAAGAAAAAGAAACATGGTGCAAAAAGGCCCATTTGCAGTGATTTAGACAGAGAATCCTTTTATTCTGGAAGGTCTTAATGAGCGGGTCTTTACATATGTAGTTATCAGCATGACACAAATTGTCATCATTTAAAAACATTTTACGATGAGTAATGCAATTCAAAGTAAGTTTCATCACTTTGAAATGCTGTTTAAGTAGATAAGTATCAAATTGTGGTAATTTAAGCAAGTCAGAGTCATTTATGTACCGCATACAGTAGAAGGCTCTCTGTGGCTTCAGGGTGAGGCCTCATTTGGGAAATTTCACATTTTCAAAGCTGTTGTGATGACAACGTTTCCATCACAACATTCTTTCAAAGAAAAAAAAAAGTCATTTAAATGTTATATGTCTGAAATAAAACTGTATTTGAGCATTAAGAGTTGAAGTGTGAACAAGAACGTCTTAAATGTAACTTATTATAGCTCATTATATCCTATTCATGCGAAATTAAATCACATAAAGTAGCTTACCATTTAATTGTAGTTTGATTCTTTGGTTATTTAAAAAGCGCATCTTAAAGGTTACAGTTTATTTTCTTGAAATAAGGAACTTTTTCATTAAATTACAACTTAGACTGTCAATGTGTCAGTACATAACTACATATATCAGTAATTACACTGTCTACCTGTAAAATTAAGCACTTTTCTATGCATTTTGAGTTACAGTATTTACCTAAGAAGTGTTTGCATTAAGTTCAGGTCTAGTCTTTGTTTATCAAAAAACTATATGTTGTCATGAATGTACAAGAATGTACCCAGACAGTACACATGAGTTAGGTCCTTAAATTAGGAGTTAGAGCGCCATCTCATAAAATAACCATACATTTTGATTATTAACTGTACCAGCATTTACAAGTAAAAAAAAAAAATTAAAAATACAACATTTGCAATAGTTACAAAATACAGGGTCCAACTATAACAGCTATTGTAAAAAGTGACTATAGTTGCTATGTCAACTGGTACATTAACACAGGTTTAAAGAAAATTTAATTTGGAAAAGTTATCAGTGGCACAGTATCTACGGCTACGAGGAGATTTTCAACAGGAGCATGTAGAGGACTAACATAATACTTGTCTAAAAATACACCATGTCTGATAAAAAAAGAAATGTATCCAGGAGTTGGTGAGGAATATAGTCCTTTT
>NW_015150548.1:1248528-1250011 GCF_000732505.1 Cyprinodon variegatus
AAAAAAAAAAAAAAAACAACAGAAAAATTAAATAAGTTTGTTATTAAAAAAAAAATTCTAATGTTATCATAATCAATGAGATCGTCAATATTAAAGATGTTTAACATAAAAAAGCAGAAATGGCTCTTTCTGGAAATACCTTGCGATTTTTTTTTTTTTTTTCTGTGAATTAGTTGATGCCTTTTCCAATGGTTTACTGTCATCATTTTTATATAAGACCTTTCGGCCAGTGAGTTATTGTTGTATTTTTTTTATTTGGCCCAAATAAATAAAAAATACACAAAAATACATCCAATAATTGTTTTTATAGTGTTTATTTACAGTAAATGATTTAGTTAATCGTTTTCGTCTTTTACATTGTTTATGTTTTTCCTTTACTTTAACATAGCCTTCAGTTGCTCAGCTCATCCTGCTATTGGTCAGCCAGGGGAAGTCATGTTGGCTCTTCCATTGTCTCTCCCTCTAAATTTGTGGGAAATAGACAGACGAAAAACATATGTAATTAAACTTTAATATAAAAAATTCATTATGCGCCAGATTAAATATAAAACAAATGTCTTTCTTTTATTTAATCATTTGGGCCAGTTATATATTTTTNAAGTTATCAGTGGCACAGTATCTACGGCTACGAGGAGATTTTCAACAGGAGCATGTAGAGGACTAACATAATACTTGTCTAAAAATACACCATGTATGTATCCAAGAGTTGGCGAGGAATGTAGTCCTTGTATCCTCTTGAAATCCACCGGGTCGCCAGCAAACCGTTTTAAAGAGATTACAATTAATAACTCAGAATGCGTGAATATTACACCAGTAAAATATTTACTAATGTTAGACATCATTGGAAAGCTTAGATTCTCCACAATTCAACCGCCAAGTTCATTCTATGGACACAGCGAGTAGCAAAGCACAATTAATACTGATATAGCAGCATGTCAAAATGTAAAATATGCTGATTAAGATTCTCAGTCATCCAGGTCATAGTCATTCCGTAAAAGTTTAAAAACAATCCATTGGACTTGGTTTCCAAAATTTGAAGACGTTTCGCTACCTCTCCAGGAAGCTTTCTCAATTCAAATGTCTGACATTTGAATTGAGAAAGCGGCATGTTTCTCCCTACGCCATTTGAATCTCCTCTCCAGGAAAAGATTTTAAAGAGAAACCCATTTTATCAGTGACATTTTACTCAGAGTGTGTTAGTAGGAGCATGTGTTTCCATGTGCATCTCTGCTAATTTCCTTTATTTGCTTCCAAATCAGGGAGATTCCAGTCGTTACAGAAACGTGTTTCTATCCTATTTTTCTGTCATATTCTCTTTGTGCTGCAGTAATGTTGTTTTGAAGAAGGGTCGTCTGATGTGGCTTCACTAAATCACACCTTGTTCTCTTCATAGCGTGGTTTACCCGCTACATTTTAATGAATTCTGTACGCTGCACACTGACCATCCATGTCTCATACTCACAAGGTACGAAAATTCTTATTT
>NW_015150548.1:1250427-1253017 GCF_000732505.1 Cyprinodon variegatus
ATCCTGGACACTACAGAAAATGGGCTTAAAGTGTAAAAAACCGAACTTCTCCTTTAAGAGTAATCCAGCATATTTGCATTAAAACTATTCCATGATAAGAAAATCGCCATATAACATCCAGTTGTTGACATCAGAACAGTTAGCTGGTCATATCTAATGATTAGCGTCTTGCTAATATTTACTTCCTAATACTTATTTCCTCAGTTGTTAGCCCGTGATGTTTGGTAAAACAACGCAGACACTTTTGTCAAATAGTAAAGCAAAGCATAGTAAAAACATTTGGCACAATTTGGCACATTTGGAGAGAATGCAGTTTTGAGAATAAAAAAACTACTTTGAGTCATGTTTGAAGTGATGCAGCTTGGGCTGTGTTTTACTTACCCAGTTTTCATTTGTATATTTACAAACTAGAAGGTGTTAACTTTCAAATGATGTATCACACATGTAATTTGGGCTTACAGTTTCATTTGGCTTTTCCATTTGGGTATGCATAATAGGCGAGGATCACTTCAAATTAGTGGGGTTTTAAGAGATAATACTGTAAATCCCAAACCAAAATAGTTACATTTCTGAACCCTTATACAGCACTTCTCAATAGTAAAAACAAACTTAAAAAGGTTACGAAATTAAATAAATGTAATAATTTATCTATTATTATTCATGACAATTATATAGCTATGTTTCCTGAACAAAGGTATACTGTAAGGCAAAGTAACATCAATAAAAACCTATGCTATGAAGTCAGTTTAAATCGACTTCAATAAATGTAAGATTTTTTTTTTTTTTTGTTTCTTGTAAATTCATACTGATATCTGACATCAGCTATTTAATTTGTGAGATTTTGATTTTAGAAATCAAACTTTATCAAACTACAGGCAAAAATAACAGATTTAAGAGTATGAGAATCATAAATTTCACTCATAAACTTCTGGTTCCCACCTTAATTTGCAATATATGCTCTTAAAGTTGGGATTTATGTAAATATATTATTCACACTTGTAAATGTGTTAATTGTGTACTCGCAAATTTTTGATTCATACTTGTTAATCTGCTTATTTAATATTAGCACTTAGAAATGTTGTTATTCACAATTGTAAATTGTAATTGTAAATTTGTACAAGAAGATTTGTAATATTTGCTCATAAATTTGTCCTCATAAAGTTGCCTTCAAAACTTATAAACATGTCTGATTACAGACAATAAAAAAAAACTCTCACATACGTTGATTTTAAGGAACAAATACATATTGAACTAAATCAAATTAACACAAGCTCATTTACATAGATTTACAAAGACACATGCGCATAGGTTTGTATAGACAGTTATTGTACCCCATACAACATGTCTGTAAATCAGAACGCAGAAACACCTAGCTGAGGACCGTGCTTTGCTGGTGTAAACTTTAAAACTTTAAAACACAAACATAAGTCAGTTAAGTCAAGCATAAAGTGACCAGATAAAAAAGAAAATTAAAGTGAGACGACTAGGATGTATGAGGGACAATGCAGTACAGACGACTCACTTTTACAGTGTTGGTCATCCACAGGAAAAAATAATAATGAGGAAAAAACACGATGTGGCGCCATCACATCGGGTGCGGGTGTGGCTTTGTGAAAAGGACTGCCGCTAAACGTCACATTTAGTTCATTTGATTGTCAATATTTTTTTTTTTTACTTTTTTTTCCTTGACCCAGTCAAATGCAGGACATTGTTTCAGTCTGTGGGACAGCAGGACAGAAGTGAAAAATGTGGACTGTCCCACACAATTCAGGCCATCTGGTCACCTAGTGTATTTACAGCCTATATTCACAGCTATATTCACAATCTATAGCTATAAAGTCTACAATAGATTTTTAGAAATTACCACTTTACTTCTATTACAATAAGTTATATCAATTTTGATCCTGCCCTGCGATAGACTTTAACAAGCGATAGACGTTAACTGCGATAACCATGATGGAAAATGGATTGATGGAATTATTATCCTTAACATTTCTGTTTGCATTGCCGATTCTTTCCATAATATCACGCTTGTGAATTTTTTTAAGGCGACAGTTTTTCTTCTTTGTTCTTCTTTTGTAAACGGTTTCTCCCTACGCCATTTGAATCTCCTCTCCAGGAAAAGATTTTAAAGAGAAACCCATTTTATCAGTGACATTTTACTCAGAGTGTGTTAGTAGGAGCATGTGTTTCCATGTGCATCTCTGCTAATTTCCTTTATTTGCTTCCAAATCAGGGAGATTCCAGTCGTTACAGAAACGTGTTTCTATCCTATTTTTCTGTCATATTCTCTTTGTGCTGCAGTAATGTTGTTTTGAAGAAGGGTCGTCTGATGTGGCTTCACTAAATCACACCTTGTTCTCTTCATAGCGTGGTTTACCCGCTACATTTTAATGAATTCCGTACGCTGCACACTGACATCCATGTCTCATACTCACAAGGTACGAAAATTCTTATTTATTTTTTTTTTGCCAAATTAGGTTTATTAAATTCCGTTTATTTGAGACTAATTTTGCAGGGTTTGGAACAAGAACCCATGAATCAAGATTTATTTAAAAAAAAAATTCTAATGTTATCATAATCAATGAGA
>NW_015150548.1:1256848-1261950 GCF_000732505.1 Cyprinodon variegatus
ATAAATGGATGGATGGATCTCTATGTATATATATGAGTGTTAAAACTATACATTTTAGATAATATTTTCCGTGAGTTTATTACTAATGATTTTTTTATTGACACCTGTCACACCTTCCTATTTGCAGCCTCATACTGTCACATTAGTACTACTTTCCACTATTTCAACAGTTTTATCCGGCAGGCTAGACCCACCCAATTGTTAAAGGACAGAAGCTGATTCAGGTGTTTCAAAATCATTTTCTGAGATTTTGGTTTAGCTCAGGTTAAGCTAATTGTACTCCCAAAAGACTTTGTCTGTCAACATACATGTTCTCCTTTATGTATAAAAATGTTTGGTTGTTAGAGGGCAAAGAATAGAATAGTTAGTATGAAGGTAACGTCTTTGTAAGAGAAGAGAAAAAATGTTGGAGTGTCCTGCCCTGCGTGTGGGGAAATATGATTTATGTCCCCACTGGCCTCTTTTAACACAATCATTAACTGAAACTGGTATTCTGCTTCTACACATTCACATCCTTCCTCACTGGGATTTCATGCATTTTTTTGTCTTCTTACCCGCTGACATAAATTTATTATCCAAGCTAAGTCTTGCATTGTCTACCTATAGCTGCATCCTACCTCTGCAGAGGGCCCGATCATCAATCACTTGGAAGGGCCATTAAGCACCTTTTCTTCTTCTTGGAGGAGTGCGCTGACATTAGGCCTTACTGGCCACTCTTTTTCCTCCACGTGGACTCGTCGGACCTTCCGCAATGCTTTTGTTTGGATTGTCGCAGAGATGCGACTCTGTAGGGGACTTAAATCTGCAATACAAGGCCGGGATAGTGTCAGACATGACGTGGCTCTTACCCCTTTTTTGTCTGTAGTCCCTGTCAAGCAAACAGGAGCCAGCCTTGTGGGTGATGTGCACAAGCTTTGTCACATAACTGCATTATGTAGGCTCCCCAAAGGCAACAGCATAATGTGATACTCCACATGACTGTTGCTTAGTTGCTACAACAGGCTTGCCTCATGAGTTATGCATTAGCGGTTTTATTTAATTTTTTTTTTTTTTTAGCTTAGCTCCAAGTTAAGACACTGTATGGCTGTGTCATTGTTTCCATTTTCTCTGCTAATGTCCTGCAAACCTTCCCCCCCGGGTAGGTTTTAATTTTACAATCAGGCTCTTGACCCTAAATGCATCTTGACAACGCAGAAGGCACTCGTGAAACGGGTTTATATGAGATTGTCGGGCTGTCGGACACGATGAATATCAGCGCCGAAAGCCTATGGGAAGAGCAGATGCCGGAGGTGCTCCCCTGGATATCTTCGCACGTACACACATGTACACGCCGCCACTGTCATCCCAAAGTGATTGTCAACGCTGTGCTGGGAGTGTTTGAAACCAAGCCGTGTCCATGTCTGGGTGTGAGAGGAGTTGGGTGAGTGCTGTGGCATGTTAAATTGTGTTATAATGAAATTGAAAAAGTTTGAATACACCTCGTTTGGATCATAAAGCAGAGTCCATTCGGCAATCTGAGCTTACATTTGTTACTACTGCTGAAAATAAGTTACAATGAAGGCAAAGAGGATGTTTTAATGGATTCTTCAAAATATAATAGTGTAATTTTTGTGTCTTTGAAAGACAATTTCAATTCAATTCAGTTTATTTCTATAGCGCCAATTTACAACACATGTCATCTCAAGGCACTTTACAGTTCACCAGATCATACAGTCAAATTGATTCAAAGTTTTCTATCAAAGGAAAACCAGTTGATTGCATTGACTTATTGACTTGAATGCGAACCCTCACACTAAGGATGCTTGTAGCAACAGTGGAGAGGAAAAACTCCCTTTCAACAGGAAGAAAGCAGCTGTAAAAGGCGGCCCCGTCCAGGAAACACACAGCCAGGGAGACGAGCTCCAAGCCAACTCCCATGTCAGAGGATGAAGAGAGCCAGTCACAGTCAGAGAAACAGGACTACACTGGAAAACAGGCCGATCTCCAACATCTATAAACAAAGGATGTTGATGGCAGCAGCACAGCTGATATTTCTCTGCACAGCCAAACAGGAACAGACGAGGAGCAACTATGAGAAAAGGCAGAGAGGTCATAAAGTTAGAGATTGAACTAACAGATTCTGCAGAGTGAGAGAATAAAGATAGAAATCCTAAATCCGATTCTAGCCTTAGCATGCTAAGAATAGAGGTTTTGAGCTTAGCTGCTATGTTTAGCGTTAGCATAATGGTTTGACGAAATTGTAGATCATTAATTTCTGTTATGATAATTTGCTAGTAGTGAATGTGTGTTGTGTTTTACTGGTAATACGCAAAATTGATGAGGAAATATGGAAAGAAGTGTTAGCATTAGAATGAATATGATAGATGTGACTGTACGTGACTGTAAGAGCCAATTTGAGACAAATTCATTTATAGTTTTAAAAAGGGTTAAAATACAAGATTGATAATTTTGTTTGTTGTTAATATAATAATATAATAATAATTTAAGTTTAAAAAACTCTAATATTAAAACCATAGAATATTGAAATGCAATTTGAAATGCATATTTTTGGGCTTCCTGCGTGCTTTTATTTTATACGTCTATTTTTTGTTTGCTTTTACGTACTTTGCGTAAGGACTGATGGGAAAACAGATATGCTGGAAGCAACACAATTTTTGACCGAGTTTATTTTATACAAATGTGGATGTTCTCTTATTTTTGTTTTCTCTTAATAAACCTTCATCATCAATTGCTCGCGTTTCAATACTAGTAGCTAGACTGTTTTTCCATGAGGTACAGAAGAAACTAAAGGAGCTGGAGTGCCGCTACAGTGACCTTCTTTTGATGTGAGTTTACATCTGTTGGGTACTTCCTTATATGCAGTCAAAAAGAGAGCAAAAAAAAATTATTAACTTTCCTTTTTCAGTATAACTTTAGATTTTTTTCTTTTTTCATCAAATTTTCTTCCTCTTTTTTATGATTAGGCAAAGCTTTAATAACACAAGATTAAACTGGCTAAAGATCTTTTTACACTTTGAAATATTGTTTTTCTTTTAAATTTAGAGAACAAAAATGATAATACATTTTGATTTAGAAGAGAGAATTTAACGCAGCCTTTAAAGAAGATACTAGGTTTTTCTTTCAAAGTGTCTGGTCAAGGATCTAAACCACCTCTGAACATGAGGATTCTTGTGTGGGTTCAAAACAGTCCCTCTCACTTATTTGATGTGGTTTCCATTTGAAGTGAGGAAAATCTCCTCCTTATCGCTCGACTTTTCTTTTGCTTTGTTGATCTTACATGAATACCTCGGAGTATAATCAGTAAAAGTTGAGATCTTTCTTCATAAGTCGGTAAAAAAAAAAAAAAACTTGGAAGATGTTCAGAAATGCCTCAGCTGAGCTTTTACTGCAGCGATATTTCGTGGATCCAGATATTTACTCATTTTTCTTTTTCTTCTGATCTTGAATATAAAACATAAGGTGTTTTCTCACGGAGCTCATCTCATTGAAGAATACTTAAACAGGTCCCAGCCCACTCTGTGATCTCACTGCCACATGGAGCAGGAATGCAGCGACGCTTCAGTCGGATCAAACTGTTTGGAGTCAGGAGTCTTCCCCGCTTACATGGATTGCTGCTCTCTCCTTGACTCAGTAGGAAAGGGTTATATATCTATGGAAATGAGCCACTATGGCCGTAATACCATCTCTTGTATTTTATATAGGTATCATTAAAGTCATTTATGCCATCTCGGTGCCTTTCTTCCTAGCTGTTTTTTTTCCACTTCCATCTTCACTGCATTCTTCCTCCCATCCAGATGACAGGAACAGGTGCCCTATTAATTATGCTTTAATCCTCATCTCCCCAGTGTTGCACCTTCTGTGCAAACTTCATCTCTCAACTTTTTAGTTTTTTTCTTTTGTTGCTTTTGATCTTTGGGCAGCATTTTGTTTCCTGGGTGCCATTTTTACTCAGTTTAAAGCTATTTGCAAATCCAGGTGCTAAAGAAAAGGAAAGTAAATAGTCTTAATCAATTATATCTTTTATTCCTTTACTTGCATTTCCTAAGATGAAAGGGTGTTGAAAAGAAATCTTCATTGAGACAAAACTCTATATGGATAGCAAACCCAAATTATAAATGTATCAAAGATTTTATAACTTCTAACAGCTTTTTTTTCCAGAGTATTTCAGTGGTTAGCCTCATCCTTTTTTCCACTAAGTCTGGGAAGCTGGACATAGAAGCTGAATACCTGCAAAATAAAGTGGCTACTGCTCTATTTGCACTACCTTGTAAGATGCTATTTTACTTTTTATATTTTTATCCATATTTTTATCCTAAGTGTATATATTAGTCTATTTTATTGCATGCCTTATACCCACAGTGTTTTAGATATTTTTATAATTTTTTTTTTTACCTATTCCATATTATATGTTTCATGTTGCACGATTGTACCATAAAAAATTCCTAGTTTATGAACTCCTTCACTAACAATGGCAATAAACCTGATTCTGATACTGCAAAAATAAAGTGGGATTGTTATAACTGTTAATTTTTTACTTCTTTATTCAAAAAAGTAGATTTTCCATTTCTGTAGTTAATTCCCATATTAATTCATAAAGATCGCTTCAGCCTAGCCAGCTGCTATACTGAAATTAGGCCAATACGCTTATTTATTTGACTGATATCTGGTTCTATCCAGCGAAGCTCAGCGCAACCACTGGTTATACTAACTTATTGTCTTAATCGATTATGTTGAACTGTAAAGTGCCTTGAGATGACTTGGGTTGTGAATTTGGCGCTATATAAATAAACTGAATTGAATTGAATCCAAATTACTCTGTAATCAGGTAGAGACGCTGAATTTTAATAAACATTACATCAGGACAAACTGCGTTTTTTAAACACCTTTACCTCCTCATTTTCAGCACAACTTCTCACTGCACTGCTAAAATTCAAGTCTGAGTCAATTTTTCTTCAAATCAGTGCATTTTCTCTTCCCTTCAGCTACTAAGTGAAAAAATGTGAACGGAATAAGAAAATGTACACAAAAAACAATAAATCCATTATCTTAGTTTAAATCCATCAAATGTAATTAAGTATTTTAAGGTAAATATGAAAATAAAT
>NW_015150548.1:1261996-1264587 GCF_000732505.1 Cyprinodon variegatus
ATATATATATATATATATATATATATATATATATATATATATATATATATATATATATATATATATATATATATATATATTCAGTACAGTGGCACATCATCCTATTTAACCGGTCAAATTAATGGTGAATACTCTTACTTTGAGACTTTTTGCTTATTTTTAGATTAGCGTGGGCAAATCCGATGGTTTGCATATTAAGTGGAGATATGACCTTTCACCTCCCAACATGGATGAAAGATCCACAGAAAAAAAAAAAAAAATAATTAATTCAAGCAGTCAAATAGATCCAGCCAGATCAAAAACACTTTATTCTAAATCTTGAGAATTGGATTCGAATCCATTCTTGACTTTTGAAGCGATACCCAGCTCTATCCTGGTAGGTTGCAAGTTGGCCTAAAGGTAAAGTTTTTGTCTCACTGTTTTTCATAATGAGGTAAAATAAACAGTAACTTTATTACAGTGTATTTGTTGGTCTTGGTAGACCAACATATAATAAAGCTTTTTAGAGTTTAAAATTCCTCCTGAATCCACAAATGTTACTTTACTGACATGAGTTTATATATTTCAGAAATGAAAAAAATGTTGAATCATCATAGTTTCATTGTATACAGTAACACAATCACACAATACTTGGATTCACTATGTAGAAAGCTATTTTATTCAATGCTTCAAGGATTAGAACATTGAATAACTATTGTATAACCACCCCTTTTACCTGAGCTTAGAATCTGTCATATGAGAGCATAATGAGATAAAGATGGGATCTTTATCCCATGACATGTGTTGTGAATTGGCGCTATATAAATAAACTGAATTGAATTGAATTGAATTATTATTGGTGCCAGTTTTTGATATTGGCCATATAAAAGGGAGGGACAGACATGGACTAGAGAGAATATGACGTATTCCTTAGCTGTGGGTTAAAAATTGTAAATTCTATTGTAAAGAAAAAGAAACCACTAACCCTAAATAGTCACATCAAACATTTTCAGGTAAAAATAAATATTTTACATCATAAACAGCCATGTCAATGTTTATAAAGTGTGTTTTTTTTACTCTGTGTGATGAATAAATGGGAAGAAAAAACTTTTAGGGTAATGTGATATCTTCTCAAGAAAAAAGGTAGGTCCATTACTCATAGTTAATATGATCATGAAGACATGATTTTAAAGCCATCATGGGATGAGCAGACAATCTGTAGAGTTTGGTTGTTAATCCCAGTGACTGCAGAAAAGAAAATCTCATAAAAGGTAGGGGAAGCTGCCCATGTTAAATGGATTACTGTAAAGGGACATTAGGCTTGAGGAGACAAAACCAAAATGTTGCACTTTGCTTTTAGATACGGTGCTATGAAAAATAATCTGACCCTTTGAAATTGACCTTCCATACCAGACCAAGATGGAAGAGTTGATACAAAATATCAAGTTTTGAATGATAATTATCTTTATAAAGAATAAAAAAAGGTAAGGAAAAAAATGGCTAAAGAAAATCTCAAAATCCAACACATGGTGGCTCAATGTTCAGCTACTCAAGGACAGATGAGAAACAAAGCTCCTAATACCTACATGTAATAACCTGTAGAGGTTTTGATTTAATCTCTAAGTATTGGGGACTGTTAAACTACAGGAAGAGCAATTTCCCACAAATGGAAAACATGGAAGAACCTTCACAGGAGAGCCAAGTCATTAGAAAGGAGGAGGAATTCAGAACATCTAAATCACTGCAGATCTCAGCTGCCCTCAGAGCAAAAAATGCCCTCCTAAACCAGTGTTATAATCTCCCATCTACCCAAATTATTCTTTTTTAATCTTGTTATGAGATTCATATACTAAGTAAGAGCAGATTCTGTTAGATTATTAATCTTGTTTTGAGAAGAATCTTTTCAAAAATTATTGGAATTATCAGCCAGTAAAATAATACGTTCGCACCGAATGCGATTTCAGCAGAAGCAGCAGGTTTACAGGCTGCACATGAAGGTGCATCAAAAGTCTTGCAGCCGACTCGAGCAGCAAGAGCCGCACATTTTTAAGCATCTAAACAGAGCATCATGAGTATTTTGGCATCTGATGTGCATGCAGCGATTCACAAGCAGCATATCCTGGAATTGGAAATTTGTGTCATGATGGGTATCAAAGTTTGCCCATATGCAGAAACAACTCGGAGGCTGGGTAAAAGTAAACAGTTTATTGAGAGGTGTGGAACTCAGAGAGAGAAACAGAGGAACTCAGAGGGACAAAAACAAAGGGGGTTCTCAGCTTGGGGAATATCCAGCGGTCAGGTGAACCAGAACCGGAAACACTAGGGGGAGATCAGAGTGATGAGTTCAAGGTCCTAAAATAAAGCCAGGAAAGGACTCACAGAAAATGACTGGTGGTTGCTCCATGGTTCCTGTTTGTGGGGACAGTAAAGATAAGGAGATACTTGGGTGGAGGGCGGACAGGCACACTTGTAGTGGTCCAGAGAAACAGCGGAGCGGATTGTCAACGAGCTTTCCTGAAGTGTACTTCAAACAGAAGCGGTAAATGTTTTCCTTTAATCCCAGAGAGACGAATGATTCCTTCCAAGGCTTGATGGACCAGGCTTATCCAGTG
>NW_015150548.1:1264857-1270148 GCF_000732505.1 Cyprinodon variegatus
GACCTCTATGATCTATCCACTGAAATTATTGATGCCCAAATCATCTTAAAATAGCGAAACCTGCAAAACATGTTTGCTTTTGTTATTTGGGTGCTGGCAGTTTGTACCACATACCCCAAAAAAATTCTAACATCTACTTCTAGCCGCCATGAACAGTAATAGAAAATCCGCAAGAGAGGCTGGTCTGCCTGGGACAGCTACTGCTGGGAAATCACAGTTAGTATCGGTATATGGGGATATGTGCACTTCAGACAGCTAAATATTTTAAGGCAGGATCATACGGTTGATGAACTGGCAGCACAGACAATGTCTGAGGTGTACTGCCTTGCTTGAAAACATATTGAAACTACTTTTTACCAACTTATCACAACGAATACTGTACAGTATAACCTAAACGTTCTGCCACTGCACATTAGAGCAGCACAGACATCAGATTCATTTGTACACACTTTACTCAATGCACCTGAACATGAGGCTCTTCTGAACTCAATGTGGACAAGCTTCAAAGATGAAGCAGCAGACACTTCTTTGTGTTCGGTGTAAACGTAGCATCAGCTCTTGCTAAGACTTCTTTATATGATGAAACGATATCACATTTTCAGAGTTAGTTACAGTCAGTATTGATTATTTATAAATAAGATGGAGGGCAATAAATGGCATCCATGAGAGTCATAACCTGTTAAATCGTAATGTCGTAACTGCTGGATAGAGGCGGTGCTTCCAGATTTGCAGCCTCATTCTGTCCCCCATTACAATGGCTTTATAAGGCAGGCTTAACGTTAAGCGTAAAGAAACAGCATTAGATTTATTCATGCTTTTCTAAGGTGTTGTTTGTGACTTTGGTGGTGCTAGTTAACAAAAGCCAAACAAAAGAAGCATGATGGCCAGTCTGATATTTATAAAAAAAAATATCTAGCTGATCTTTGAGGCTTCGTCCGAATTGGTCTAATTAAGCCTCCAACTCCTTCATATTTTACAAAGTTGCTTGTTGGAACTGCAGCTGTGCCGATTCAAGACAGCCTGTAACTCTTATGTCATTAGGTGACGGAAATGCACATGGATGATGCTGGTAAAATCCAGGATAACAGCCTTCTGAAAAACAGCTATGCAAAATGGAGCCTAGGCGGAAATTCAACTGAAGAAACTCATTGTTTTTTCATACATCCACCTACAACACAGCCAACCAGCTTTGAACCACACCTCCACGAAAGCCAATCGGCATCCAAAGCTCATCTTAAAAGGCCTCTGATACGCACCCGTCTGCTCCTGTGCGCAGGCAGCGGATGCACTGGTTGACTTCATTAAGATGACCCCGTTTCAACCCACCTCCAGCCCCTCCTCCACCTTCATAGCTAAAGCTTCATCAGAGTGTCATTCCTCATGGACTCTTACTGCGTTCCTTGTCTCATCTCAACCGCACTGGCAGAAGACCGCCATGTTGAGCCTGGTTCTGCCAGAGGTTTCTTCCCAACGGGGAGTTTTTCCTCTCCACTGTCGTTTCATGCTTGCTAATTATGGACAGGATCTCTCAGCCTGTTTTATCCAACTGGACTTTGATCTTCCAGGTCTCTGAGTGAAGCTCTAGTATCAGCTCACGCAGTCGACTGGATCTCCCCATAAAGCTCAGCATACCGTCTCACTAACCAGCAGTCTACAGACTGACCAACTTCATCTATCTCCACTCCACCACCAGTTTAAGGCCTGGGGGGAGTGCTTACATTTGAAATTAAGTATTGTCAGGCAAAGGATTTTGGGATTCCTTAGAGTTTTTTTTAGGGCCATTGAGCGACTTTGAAAGCCCTCTATGAAAACTATAAACAAACATGCACGAACCTTTTCATACCTCATTCCTTACTGCCAGAGCTATCCAGACAGGAATTATTATGGTGAATATTTTGGCTAAAGATGTCAGGTTTGGTGGAGGTTTTGAGGACCCAAATGCAGAGAGGAGTAGGCACGGATGAGTTTGGAGGGTTTAATCTAAGTCCAAGGGAAACAGAGGCAAAAATCCAAAATACTGAAAACCAAAAAAAACCAATAAACGTCAGGTAAAATACTCTAGGGAAGCAAGAGACTAGGGGCAACTCACATCTTCAATGCACACAAGAAACCAGCACTGAATGAAGGATCTGGAGCTCTTTTAAGCCCAGCACTCTGATTGTAAAGATTACTTTCACCTGTGTAGACTACCCAAGTTCTCCACAAAGATCCTCTATAGTAGAGATGCACAACTCGCACTAACACACACACAAGAACAGTGACACAAGAGTCCTTAGCAATTAGATAATTTTGGATGACCAAGACCTTTGGGAGGAAATTTTATCAAAGGAAAAGAAAAAATAGGATGTTTCTGAAAGGTGTTCATTCACCTACATTTGCCATTACACTAATAGAGCATTGAAAAATAATTATATATATTCTGATTTTTTGGATTTCTGTGCGTTTTAAGGACCTGAATGACATTGCCGTAATATCTGGAACCATAAATTTGTCTCTTTATAAGAACCTAAAAGAAATGTGACATTAATCAGGTAATACATGGTAAAATACCTCCAATGCGCTTAAATTTAATGACTCTTCAAGGAAAAGTGGGTCTGAATTTTACTAAGGTGCTGGAAGGTGATTCAAATCAAGACAAGTTTAGGGGGCAAATACTTTTTCACCTAGCCAGGTTAGTTTGAATGGTCTTTTTTCCTTTATTAAACTAAATCATAATGTTAAAACTGTTTTTAAAATATCCATTAGCATCTTTTTGAATTATAAAAAAAAAAAGAACGTACAAGTATACAACCATGAGTGAACTGTAACTGCAAGTATATTTTAGGTGTAAGAAGGATTAAAGTTGCTTCTGTTGTCCTCTGGCCCCAGGGGTGCAGGCTACAATTTAATACTTTATTATCCTAATACAGTATATTAAACTGTTTTCAAATGATATTATCTGAAAATCTTATTATAACCTGACTGAAAGATTTAGCTGTTGCTTTGCTCATGGTAGGAAACCCAGAGATTATCAGATTGTTTTTCATGATCAAATATCTCATTACTTTCCCTGAGCAAATCTGGGACTTTACAGAGATCCAGCTGCTTCGACCAAATCGGCTTAATCTGATCAAAACAAATCGTCAGAAAAAAAAAAGATGTAAATTTGTTTCTTTTTAAATATATAAATGATAAGAAAAGACAGCTATCATGCTTCGATGGTTTAATTTGGCCAAAATGAAGCAAACTCCACAGGTTAGGAAAGAAATCTCTGTAGATTAATGTGTGAAATTTCAAGATTAAAGAGGGATTAGGTCCCAAACTGATGCTCAAAAAAGACTCCTGGGGAAAGTGTGTGCATTGGCCAGGCTCCCTGGGTAACAGCAAAGTAGGCTGAACAAGTAAATTACAATAGACGGTGAAGCAATTAGCCTGAAAAACATCATACACTCTGTTAGATTTGTTACAATAAGTGTCTGGAAGTTATGTTTCAATTACAACTGGAGGGTGCAAAACACAGGGGGGACTTGCTCAGTGTTTTACATCTTTAGTTTTAAACCTGGTTATATAATGAGTTCATAACCTGCTACGGGTTTAACAATTCCACTGCCCTAAATATAACTGGCAATTGGAAATTCAAAGAACCATTTACCATGGCTAGTTTAAACATTAGCTAAATGTTTTATTTTTTTCACCACCTGAAGACATTCTACCAAAAAGGTTTAATGGTTGGGAGAAAGCAATTTCCCTTTGTGAAAAACATATCTGCAGCAGTGTGGATTTGTTGCATCTGGTTGGCTCTATCATTCTGCACATTGCAGTTTGCAGCCTCTAAATGATGGATAAAAGTACCAGAGGATTTGTTTAACTCTCAATTCATGCTGGAGTCACACTTGACTTTTGTCAAAATGTTCACAAATCAGATTTTAGATATTGCATTATATTTGTGCCTTTCTTTACACACATGAGTCTATTTCTACCTTGCCTTCAATAATGTATTATGAGTCTTACTACCGGTCTATTTATTGTTATAGTGCAACGTATTGCTTTCAAAGTTGTTATTCATTCAGAAGTAAGCACACATTTTAAATGGAACTTGTATTTTCTTTTCAATGCACGTTTTTCATTCGTTTTAATATTCCTGAAATAAACTCTTAAGTCCTTGAAATCTCATGAGATGTAGCTGAGACAACAAAAAAATGGAGTCCTCGAATCTGAGATTTCAAAATAATTGGTTGTAAATGTTGGTGTTGGCATGCTAATGTCATGGACCAAGGTTACTGATGGTATGTGAAATGTAATTTATAATTTTGTTTTTAGTTCAATTCAATTCAGTTTATTTCTATAGCGCCAATTCACAACACAAGTCATCTCAAGGCAATTTACATTTCAATCAGATCATACAGTCAAATTGATACAAAGTTTTCTATCTAAGGAAGACCAGTTGATTGCATCGACTCATTGACTCAAATACAATCCCTCACACTAAGCATGCTTGTAGTGACAGTGGAGAGGAAAAACTCCCTTTTAACAGGAATAAACCTCCAGCAGAACCAGGCTCAGTGTGAGCGGCCATCTGCTGAGGCCGACTGGGGTTCAAGGAGACACAAGCAGAGACACAAAAAGCAGCTGTAAATGGCGGCCCCGCCCAGGAAACACACAGCCAGGCAGATGAGCTCCGAGCAAACTCCCATGTCAGAGGATGAAGAGAGCACATCCAGCCAGTCACAGTCAGAGAAACAGGACTACACTGGAAAACAGGCCAGTCTCCAGCATAGTTCTGTTTTTAAATTAATGATATAATGCAATTTCAACATGATTTGACTCCATTTGATTTGATGTTCTGATATTAAAAGGTGAATTGAAATTAAATGTTGATGTGAGTAGTTTGAGTTCAAGAAAAGTCTCTTTCATTTAATATGCTATCAAATTGTAGTATTTACTTAAACTGGATTGTGCTTTTGAAGGGATTACAGTCCAAGCACTTTAACCAATGAAATATTAGAGAGTGAAATTAGCATTGGTGAGCTAACACCATTAGTTACTTTTATGTTTCTCCAAATCCAACAATTCAATAATGGTATATACGTTTTTGTGCCATTTCCTAATGCCTAATATCGAAAGTTAACAAACAGAATTCTGAATAAAATTAGTTGTGGATCTACAGTGGAACATTTTTATTGCAGTTTGCAATTAATTAATAGCTATTATCGCATTTAGATTAAAAACCTTATATTCCCCAAACAAAAAAACCTTTGTAATTCAAAAATAATTTTTGCTCCTAAATTACTTAATGAATAATCCACCCAAAT
>NW_015150548.1:1270345-1278980 GCF_000732505.1 Cyprinodon variegatus
CTGTTGACGCTGATGTTAGCATCGTGAACGCCTGTGCTTCCCTAACATGAGTTAAACTGAGATTGTTTTTAAACTTGAATCTCCCCCTAGACGGGTCAACGCTTTAGAGTTCTGGTTGTCAAGAAACAGGTTACAAAGGTTCCCGCTTGGGAAAAGAAGGCCTTAACTTTTTTAAACACATCAAATTAATATCATTAATTCATGAAATTCAATATATTGTGTGAAAATGTTGAGAAATGTTATAACTTGCATGTTAAAATTATTACAAGCAAACTGTTATGACTTTATAACACTAGAAACTACTTTTTTTAAATATTAGCATTGTAACATAATTTATTTGTTTTGGTATAAATCGTTGTCATTTTTAAATACTCCTTATCAACAGTTCAGTTATGGCGTCCTTATTTGAGATGAGCCATTTAAACTAATAACTAGACTGTATTTTACTACAGCATATAATAACAAAGTTGGTTGAACTCGGGGAATAATAATAACATTCTTTGTTTCATTATAGTCAGGCCAGAATAACATATAAAAGTCTAAGTTGAAATATGTTAAAAAATGTATCTTTTAATGCACCTTTATCAAAAAGAATGTATGATGGTGTTTTTCATGCCCCTTGTTTGCACAAATGAATCCTGATACATGTTCTTGTATGTTTATTGAGAGGACACACTTGTAAAAGCTCCAGCTCCCATGTGTATCTTGTTAAATTTGAGCACCTCTCCCAAAGGGTCGTGGTGAGCACCATTAAGTATTAACCCCTCCAGTTTTTAAGTTTGTGCCTCGGAAACAGAGCCGTGTTGATGTGGCGGGAAGGGAAAACGCAGGTGCTTGTGTTTACTTCCCCCTGGACTTCCCTCCTCCTTGTCTTACAGAGGAATGCAGATAAATATTGATCAAGTGAGCTTTCAGAGAAAAAAAGATAAAATACAGGAACGAGAGGAAATTAAATCGTGTCAGAGTGAAAAGAACGAGGAAAGGCAGGGTAATCCTTTAATTTAATTAGGTAAATTACAACAAAATATCCTTTCAAAATCGGTTTTTCTCTTCTCGCCTGCCTTCCTCTTCCCTCGCCGCTCCTGCTGGAAGGCTTTTCTGCAGTTGCTAAGTAACAGAGATTTTTTTTTTCTTTCTTTGGATTGTTGCCAGCGCGTCCCGGAGGCTGGAAGGGACAAGGGGGCAACAGTGGATGCACTGTGGCGTCTGCCAGCAGCCGAGTACGGGCCTACAGCTGGGTCGAGTTGCGGATCAGTCATATCGCCTCCTCCGCACGCACCTGGGGGGTTGGGGTGCGGGGTTGGGGGGGGTCATGGTTCAGTCGATGATCGCAAAGCTCACCGGGCCTGTGCAGTAAACATCAGGTCACGGAAGGGTCGGAGTGATAAAACAGCAAGACTTTCGACCAATGAAGGCACATCAAGAAGCCCCTCCAGAGGGAACAAAAATACCTTTTCCATTTATTTTTGGAGGTTGACTCACAAGCTGGCACAAGTTGCAAAAAGTTCTGTAAACAATTTGAAATCTAAAACAAAAAAAACATACATGAGAGAGAATGATTTTACCAAGAGGTTTATGACAGCCCCCACAATGGAAATCATTTTACCAATAAGTATGCTAATCAAAGGCTCCCCCGAAATGGATTCTACTGCTCTTTTATTATGTTCTCTTTCTCTTTCCCAATGATTGACACATAGTAATCTTACTAATAAGCACTTCCGCTGAATGTTTTCTTCCTATTGTGTTTGGGTTTCAATAGGCCAACTTGGCAGGTGTGCGCTGGTGTTTGCTTGGCACTCACCATGGAAGCTAATCTCAGTTACCTGCTATTATCCTGGAATACAGGCACCCTGAATGCTGTCAGTTTCCAGTAATGTACCCCAGAGGTTAGCAGCCAATCAAACCTTGCATTACTCATTCACTCCTTCTCTCCCAACCAATCATCCACATCATTACTTGCCTGTCTCTGGACATTAAGAGGAGTCTTTAGGACCTTTTCTACCCCCCACCTCCCTACTCTGTCACAGGATGTTTGAAATTCACCTAAAATGGAACTTGAATTGTCATTAAGCACTGACTTGACTCTACGATCCCTGGAGAATTTATATATCCACCCATCGCCCAAACCTCAGGCTGCAGAGATGAAATCCCTCAACCTCAGCTCTTTTCTCCAGGTCTTCTGAGTGAGACTTTGGGATGTTCCCAAGATATCTGTTGGATTAAATGTCTCACCTGAGACCTGGAATTGCCTTGATACATCCTCCTCGAGAGTCTTGTGAAAAACACTTCCCTGTGAAGGCATTCACAACAGATTTCTACCAGACGATTCAGAGATAACAGCCTAACTCAGAGGTGGGAAATTCCAGTTCACGAGGGCCAGTATCCTGTAACTTGCTGATATGTCCGTGGTCTGATACACCTGAGTTAAGTAATCAGATGATTACTTATGTGGACCCTGGAAAATGTATATTTATGGTGAAGAAATAATGTAGCCATTTGATTCAGCTGTATTGGGAAAAGGACAAATATTGTGGATGCAGAATACCAGCCCTTAGGAATTGGAACTGCCAACCCCTTCCTTAAGTGGAGTTTTCTAGGCCAAAGTTACCTCTACTATTTTGATCGACTTTGATTAATTGTTTGAAATTCTGTGATTACTACACAGAAGTACTAAATAAAGATGTTTATGTTTATTCCAGTTCTGTGTGTTAAATATCTAGGTGTTCTTATGTGAATGTGGGTCTTTTAGATAAATTTTAGTGATTTTGATCATGTTTCACATTTTATTGTCACATACTGGCGCTGGTCTTGGTCTTGACTTGGTCTTGGACCCTAAAAGTCTTGGTCTTGTCTCGGTCTCAAAACACTCTGGTCTTGGTCTTGTCTTGGTCTCGGGTTAGGTGGTCTTGACCACAATACTGCTACTAGCTAATCTTAAGGGAATAAGAGTATTTTTTTCTATGCTTTTGTTTTTTCAAATCTATTTCTGACATCTAATCATTTTAGTGTGTTCTTAGTTTTTCAAGATACTTTCAAACACAGCGTAGTGTGTAAACCACCTCCTAAAAGAGGTTAGCAGAAATGGAGTCTTTTCAAAGCACTTCAACTGATTCTTATTACTTCTTCCAAAACTTTGCTGGAGGTATAACACCTGAAGTAGCATTACTGGTCCTTCTAACCCCTTCTTAATTTACTCATACCTCCAAGTGGAACTTGGAGGCATGAATCCTTGATTTTCGTACAAACACCTGCCTGGGAAGGTATACAAAAAGGCATCTTTATCTGATATCTAAAGACTCTGATTCTACACAAAGAATTTCTGGTATAGTCTAGTTTCTTACACTTCCTTTAAAAATGAGGAAACCACCTTAAGAGGAGGCTAATTTAAAATCCTTGGACATTTAATCTCCTGAATTGAGATCAACAAGTAAACTGATAACTTATATGACCTTGAAAGGTAGGTAGGACCTTCAATCTATATATGGATGTTAAAAGACTGAGGTATACCAAATTCCTTTTCACTGGGAATTTATTCCCATACTTAAGCTACAGGCAACACTTTAGATCTCCTCATAATGAGGGCTTTTTCAAAGAACGTCTTCCGCCTGAAATTACAAGGTACATGGTCATAACACTCTCCTACTAAACACTGGTTGAGAAACCTCACACAGACCTTGAAATTTGCTTGCAAGGTTGAAATAGTCAATTTCAGCTGTATCTTACACTAGTAGGGTAATCATAGGTGTTAGTTCATGTGCTTGAAGCGATTTTCATCACAGACCAGAAGTTGTTAATGCTGAAGATAAAGATATATATATATATATAAAAGAATATATATATATATATATATATATATATATATATATATATATATATAAAAGAAACAGAATGGAGGAAGTGGTGGCCAAAAAGAGAGGAAAAAGAAAGCACATTGCAGCAGCCTTGTTATTTTTCATACCAGCTATTGCTGCTGCAATGATGTGATCCATTTACCAACTTCTATCTAAGTCTTTAAGAATTTTTCACTCTGCTTTTAGAAGAATTTCAATGCATATTTCTTGGACAGGGAAGCCTGGGTGTTTTCATTGTTGTACATGAATATTTAAAGGCTTTTCGGCTAAATGTCAGAGTTATCTGCACAGTTTACCAATAAGGTTGCTCTTTTTTACATTTTTCCCCATGCATTTATTTAGTTGTGACCCAAGGTTGAATGCTATGACTTTTCTAGAGAATTTAAATAAGAAGATTTAAAAAAAAATTCCAAAATGCTTATTTTGCCCTCAGTCCTTCAAGCTGACTCTGCCTGCGAATTAATTTTCTTCATCAAGTCCAAAATACTGAGATAATCAGCTTCATTTTCATAGCGCCTTCTGAAAGGGTCAACTGCTTGATGATGATGCAGATGGTTGAGGTCTTGAAAGCTATTTGGGCCGGTGACTTCTAGCTGAATTACAGCCAAATCATTTTCTTTCTCTTTTTGCTACACATGAATGAAATAAAAGCCAAATGAGACAAAGACGACCAAAGAAGTCTGATTAAGTCTAATCAAGCTGAGACGGAGGTGACATTTGAATTACTTTGATTTCAATGTCCAAATATTTCATAGGGCTGACATTTTGAAATGCAAATAGCAAACTGCAATGAGAAGAATACTGGGGATTCTCAAAGGCAACGAATAAAGAAGTTGTAGCCTTGACCAAGTTTCTTTTTCTATTTTAGAAAAATATATAATCTTATTTTCGTATTTTGCTTCCAATCAGCCTTTCTTGTATTCTAAAAAGGTCTACTAGTCTAATTCGTCAGGTTTTGTAAAGATCTTTCAAAGCTTTTCATTGACTGCTTATTGAAGCAGTCAGCAATACTTATTAAAGTGTTCTTAGACAGAGCATGATGAATCTGTATTAAGGCTCAGTTATAGTCACTCTACTGGATGTTGACCGCAGAAACCCGAGAGAGGAAAAACAGGTGACAGTACACCACATAACCAGAGGAAAGTAGTGAGAGAAGAAATACTTTCGAACACTAAAAATGCTTGAGTTTTTTTTTATTCATATTATTTCTTACCAATCTATGGAGCCCCTCTGATGACATGGTCAAAAAAAAAAATTTTAATTGTGGCCACGAAGTAGTATTTCGTGCACACGAAATACTACTTCGTGGCCACGCAATAAGATTAACGTGCGCACAAAATACTTATTAATAATATTAATATCATTCCTGGACAACTGGGTAAGCAAATCGAGCGCGCCTTCTCTAAGGTCTAAGGCGCCACGAAGTATTATTTCGTGCGCACGTTAAACTTATTGCGTGGCCACAAAGTAGTATTTCATGCGCACGTTAAACTTATTGCGTGGCCATGAAGTAGTATTTCGTGTGTACGTTATACTTATTGCGTGGCCACGAAGTAGTATTTTGTGCGCACGTTATACTTATTGCGTAGCCACGAAGTAGTATTTCGTGCGCATGTTAAACTTATTGCGTTGCCACGAAGTAGTATTTCGTGCGTACGTTATACTTATTGCGCGGCCACGAAGTAGTATTTCGTGCGCACGTTATACTACTTTGGGCCACAATTAAAAAAAAATTTTGACCATGTCATCAGAGGGGCTCCGTACCAATCTATTTTTTTTTTCTTGGAAAGTTTTAGACTTAGATTAAAACCCTGAGGAGGAAACCACTTTGAATTTGTCTGCAGTTTTCCCTTTCAGCCACACAAAAACGGCTTCATATATCCTTTAAAACAGGGGTCTTCAACATTTTCCACGCTAAGGACCCCCCAACTGATGGCAGCGGGACCCCATAATTATATATATTGTATGAAATTGTGTTATATTAAACTGGTTCTTTTGTCACTCTATTACAAATTGAGTCATGTAACAAAAGTAACTCCTCCCTGGTATTATTAAAGTATTTCTGATTCTGATTCCTGGTTGATGGAACCGGTGTTGTCAATGAAACGGTGCCCAGCTAGAAAGAGCTTCTGTGTGTCGCTGAATGTGTGCATTGATGACTGAAAGACATCTTCTGCTCCATTTATCTTTTTACTACAGTGTGTTGAATTCATGTTAATGTGGATTTAAAGACATTTCAATTAGTGGGAAAAATTGCAGGGGGGAATATAAAAAAAAAAAGTCTAATCAACCAAAACTTTTGCGACCCCCATGTAGTACCTCCGTGGACCCCCTTGGGGTTGCGGACCGCCTGTTTTAGGACCTCCACCTTAAAACAAACAATCCTAAAAACTGGACACTTGTAAACTCTCCTGTTATTAGCCTATGTGTATAAATGAAAAGATGAATAGTAATATCCAGTGTACAAATATTTCTTTGCTGCAACACACATATGCAACCATTGTTTATATGCCTGGCCATATGGTGGAGTTAAAAATGAATTTCATCCGAGAGGTGCTTCTTTTTACATTGTTTTAGAAATGTTTTGCTTATATTTATTTTAATTCATGATCAGATAATTTAATCCATGATTCATTTCAAACAGGAAGTCATAGTTGTTTTGAAGGATTTTGATTGGCTGACAAGTTTTAGTTTTGCAGTACACTGCCCCCTTTGCGTTTAGCATATCTAAGACACTTTGTGGTTTATTTCCCTCTGTTGGTTTGGATGAAAACTTCTTAAAAAAATAATGTCATAGGGGATTTATTCAGTTCTTTTTTTAAAATCCTATGGATGTATGGAGTAGGACGATGTCTGGGCAGATCATTTCTTTCTTGCTGCATGTCGGAAAAAGCTGTTTGATTGGTCAGGATTAGATAAGCGTTGTTAAGTAGGAAAAGCAGAGATGACTTTCTCCTTTTTTTAAGGTGGGGAAATTGAGTGTTCGGAAGATGAGCTTCTTACAAACTATGATCAGCAAATACACTTCTTTTTTTCTTTGTATTGCCATGATGAGAACAAAGATAAATGTATTGCTTCCTGTGCAAATTGGCCTTTAAACTGTACATAATCTGCTTATCTTATTTAAAGGTGTTCCACAAGGATGTGTTTCAACTCCCCTGTTTTTTTTTCTGATGCTGCACATTAATATCCTACTCTCAATATATTGACCTTCTTGTTACTTTGTGCTTTCATCATGCTCATGATGATTATAGTTTTATTGGTTATTAACTGTGTTTTCTCTGTTAATAAGACATCGGTTGTTTAGAAAATAGCTTTAAAAAAATTGAACAGGTTGGCCACGCATTCTTGTAAAGAAGTTCCCATTCGATAGACACCTAAAAGTATTCTTAGCATATGCAATGATTTATATTCCATAAGTTGTAACATTTGAAAACAAAAATCCATTGAAATGATCCTTCTAATTTTAAATTGAAGAAAAAGGATGTGTGGTTTTCTCATTTTTGTTCAGAAAAAAGTACTTATGTTAACCCTACTAAGGATTCATGTTTTTATAATATTACCTCCCTTTCTTTTTCTTCTCCATACAGTCTATAAGAGAAGTGACGGGATATGTGCTGGTTGCACTGAATCAGTTTGAGTATCTGCCGCTGGAGAACTTACGGATCATCCGAGGCACCAAACTATACGAACGTCGCTATGCTCTGGCCATCTTCCTGAACTACAGGCGGGACGGCTTCTACGGCCTGAGGCAGCTGGGTTTACGTAATCTCACAGGTATGGTAGACAATATTTCATAATATTAATATTTTTTTGTGTGTGTGTGCAAGGTTCCTGCACAGAAAAGTCTGGAAAACCATGAAATTAGATTTTTATAGCTTCAAAAGTGTTACATTAAATATTTATCTTCCAGACCTTATTCCCAATTAGATTGTAAATGCTGCCTCCTTCCCTCCTTTCTTTCTTCAAAGTCAAAAGTCAAAAGTCAAAAAGCCTTTATTCTGTGAATCAGTTAAATATACTGAATATGTGCATCTCAAAGCACTTCATAGAGACAATTCCACCAGTCATATTTGTAAAAAGTTTTCTGAGGAAACCCAGCTGATTGCTTCGAGTCATTGACTTTGCAAGATTTTCTCCTCTTTAGTGAACATGTAGTGACACTAGATATTCGCTAGCATTCTGATGTTGACTCTACAGCAACCCCTCACACCAATCAGGCATGCAGTGACAGTGGAGATCAAAACTCCCTTTAAACCAGCCTGAGTGTGAGCTGATGGAGGGTTCAAGGAGACAGAGGCAGACATACAAAAGGAACAAGAAGCACTGATCCATAAATGCTTCCTATGACAAAAAAGGTAACAATAATCTAGATCCATGTATAGAAAAGAAACAGCTGAGATCTGAGCCATTTCCATGAACAGATACAGTTAGTCACAGTCAAAGTTGAGAGAAGCAGGACTCAACACTGAAAAACAGCACCAACTCTATCGGTAATGGGAGGTGTTTATGGCAGCAGCCCGTCTGATAGTTATCTACTGAAGACAAAAAATGACAAAAAACAAATTGAAAATAAGAGGTTAAGCTAACAAATACGGCATAATGGGATAGAATGAAGCAGAATGAGGTAAAGGGTCACTATGTCCTCCAGCAGTCACAGCCTATAGCAGCATAACTATAGCGGTAGTTCGGGATAACCTAAACTACTCTAGCTATAAGCTTTATTTAAAAGAAAAGTTGTAAGCCTAGCCCTAAAAGTAGACAGGGTTTCTGCCTTACAGGGC
>NW_015150548.1:1280860-1297377 GCF_000732505.1 Cyprinodon variegatus
TTCTTTCTTTCTTTCTTTCTTTCTTTCTTTCTTTCTTTCTTTCTTTCTTTCTTTCTTTCTTTCTTTCTTTCTTTCTTTCTTTCTTTCTCCTGTGTACATACTTTAAATCCATACAATGTCAAACTCAGAATCTGAGATTGTGAAATAAACATGATTGATAAAAACGGATAAAAAATTCAGACAATGATTTTCAAAGTCCGCTATGAGGTGCAAACACACACCAAAAAAGGGAAACTTCTTCAAAGCCTAATAAACTAATAAAACGTATTTTACGATCTTTTTGATAAATCAGTTTTAGAAAATGTATCATTTATCCATTTAAACTCCCCCTGTGATTTTGTACTTCCAACTCATTTTCTGCTCTAAAAAATGCAAGTTTCAATTCTTTTTCCTCCCACACATACAGACTCATTACAGCTCTAAAAACTAAATCACACAATTGGAACTTGGTCTTTGCAATACACTGGTACATTAGGTGTGTAGCTCGATAATGAGATTTTACCTTGAACTTCTTTATTCTTTTTACACATTTTGAAGGAAGAGGCTTTGGAAGTAGGCTGTATTGATGTTTTACATAACAGCTGTTGTGTTTGTGTTTGTTCTGACCATGTGGGAGTGCAGACGCTGAAGGGGAAAGCTTTTGTAAAAGGAACGTTTTCTGTGTGTTAACTCCATGTTGGTCTCAGACGTCTAAAGCAGCAGCTCGCATGGTATTAGATCCTTGAAAATAAACTCCCTCCTTCACTTTCTTCCTCTCCTTGTCTCATATATTTACATGCATTTGATGTAATGCTTGCAGACTGATCCATAACAGTCGGATCAGGAAAAGGTTTGTTGTTACCTGGATGACTGGGAATAAGGTGGCATGTTTGTCTGCAGTCCTGGAGGCAGAAACTCCTGATGCTCTGAGACACAAAACGTGATATGTTGCTTGAAATAAACTCTCTCAGGATCGGCTGTCTCTGACTATTTGAATATAGCGAGCTTGGTTCAGTCAGAGCATCAGAAGTCACCTTTTACAGCATTTCAGATGCTTTACACGCAAAAAGCTAAATAATAAAAAAAACGCTAATTAGCTGTTTTCCATTCTAGTCAGTTTTGTCATTGAAAATATTTTTAATTGATATTTAGAAATTCAAAAAAATAGGTTCTGCTTACTTTATTGTTAAATTCATAGTATTCTTTGTGTGTTCATTAAATATGCTTTAGTTTACTTTTACAAAGTTGAACCAAATAAGATTTATTGTAGGTTTTTTGCCTCATTTCGGTACATTGATAATGAAATTAAGAAGTTGTATTTGTGGTTAAAAGTTGCAAAAAGTGCAAAAATAGTTTTCAAATCGTTCTTTAGGTCATTTAAGCTCAAAAAAGTTTAAAAAGTATAATTGTTGAAAGATATATAAGCACTTTGTTTTGCCAGGCGATTCTAAATAAAAGTATATTTTAATATTGTAATAACTTGATGTGACTGTAACCTCTGATTAAAATATTGCTGTAAAAGTTACAGCAAACATAATAGATTATTAAGACAAAACTGACATAGAACAAAAATATATGTGAAGTAGCTTACATCTTCTTTTTCCTTTTTGACTTTTTAGTCATATTACATAATTTACTTTGAAAAAGTTTTGAATTATTTACATTGATTAATAAACCTACAATAACATTTACCCGGATAAATAAATTCATGTAAAACACAAAATTGAATTTTATAATCAATTATGTTTAACAATATGCCAAAATAATGGGTCTAAAACTGAATTTTATTTTGTCTAAAGACGAGAAAGAAATACTAGCAAGAAAATTAGTAAAAAGTGAAAAATTAAAAGAAAATATTTTTTTTTAAGCAAGAACAGAAACCTAAAGAGAATGCTACAGTTTTTAGTTGGTTAAAGTAGGGCTGGGCGATATAGAAAAAAAGCTTATCGACAATAAAAAAATGCATATTGATCGATATTGATAATTACTGAAAAGATTTGAAATCATATTTTATGTGCAGCTCTGCCTGGACTTTTTATGATATTGCTAAATGATTTAATTTTAGTAAAGAACACAAACACAGACTTCCAATTAAATCTTTATTTAACTAACTTTTTTAACCATAACAGAATTGTTTTAAAGAAAAATAACTTGAGTGACCTGAGTTATGTTATTAAATACTGACAAAGAATAAACTAAAGTGACTAAAATGAATATAACAAATAAATAAATGTGCCTGGGTCCGCGATTGCGATTGGTTGGGAGTGACTAGCATAAACCTACATGCTAGGCTACAATGAGAAGGAAGGAAAACTGCGTTTATTTATTGAACTTTTATAGACTCTCTTTTTTTCTATTGCGCCACACGTCTATCGATCGATATATATCGTTATTGAATTATCGCCCAGCCCTAGGTTAAAGTACTTATTTTGTAGTTGTTTTTAAAACATCTGCTTATACTGTATAGAAGCTTGTGGTCTGAAGCTGCATTAGAACAAAGCTTTTATTTAGTCTTATAACTAAAGGTAGGCTGATATTTTAACTGATATTATAATTTTTTCTTGTATCAGTGTTAGCATTACAAAACATGTGCCTACGTTCGCCAATACATCAGGCTGATGGCAAAATAATCAACCTGTATCGGTCAATGGCTATCTCCTCAAAAATTGGCACTTCTTGTTTATGCAAATCTAAAACATTCAATACATCTTATAAAACAAATTTTGTGTTGGACAAACTCAATGAATTCCAGAATACTGAGGATTGAAACAAGTGATATGTAAGTTTTGGAGCTTTTTATTTCTCTGCATCTGTCAATTAAAGAGAAAAACTACGGTAATAAAGTTTTTTGTTGTTTACCAATAACAGTTAAAGAAACAAGATGTTTTATGTTAAATAAGTTTAAACATTTATTTCATAAAGGAAAGTTTGAAAGTTATGGACTTTTCAATTATGGAAAAAAAAATTATCATGATAATTGGAATTTCAACTTATTCTTTATAATTTGGTGATTTTATTGTTTAAACACAATTCATCTTTATCCCTCATTTACTTTTACTTTGTTTTCAATATTTTCTTTAATACGTTTTTGTGTCTGTTTTTTTATTTTTCCTAAAATCTAAATGGGTGCACATTTAAATCTTGGTCAAAAATGTAAAACTAATCTTACAAAGTTTTAAATAATTAAAGACAATGAAGTTAAAACTACATTATCTGGGTACCATTTTTATTTCCTCCACATAGTTTCCCTCCATCTTGTAAACGCAGAAGTCGAACAAAGTAATGGGACTTTTTTTTTCATTTCTTGCTAACAAGCCTCAGAAATAGAGCAAAAAATCCTTTCCAGTCTCCAGACAGCAGTTACATTGTCTCTCATCTCGTTGGTTATTGGAGTACATTTCTTGGATGTCTTAATGACTGAAAAAACCAAGCTCGATCATTGTTGTCCTTCCAGCATGAGTTTCAACCAAACGCTTTGGTGGATCTTCTCATAGCCAGGGAGTAAGAATCTCATCCAACACGTATGTTCCCCAAAACGCTGCCAAAGAACAAAGACAAACGCATCCGAAACTGCCAGCTTCTGTTCATCTGCAAACAGGAAGGTACCCAAAGTATATCTGTTAAGATTAAAAAAAGAGAAAAACTGTCACACACATTGGTGCATATGCTTCATGCTAAGTTGGTTACATGGCGAACAGAAAAAAGGGGGATAAGAAAAGCTATCAGTGCAGAAAAAGTTTACCAGCAGAAATTTATTACAGGCCCTGTGTCTTATTGACTTTGCAGTACTGCTTTGGAGATTGATGGTCTTGGAGCAAACAGTGATCCATATTAGGGGCCCAGATTTATTGTGATAAGCAGCATTTTATGGAGTCTGAACGCTGTGATAAGGTACTCCTGAGCGCTTTAAGGGCATGTTGACATCGGGTGCTGGTAAAGCAGCAGGGAGTCTACCTGTTTGACAGCATCTATGAAGAAAGGGAAGCCTAAGTGCCCCTTTATCCTGGAATGACTCACCATGAATAATAAGATGCTTCTGCGGCACAAAATTTACACAAAGAAATCAAGGAAATTCCTTTTTTTTAGTAACGGAAACCAAATGAAAACATTTCCCTCTTCTTTTTTTGTTGCTGATTTTAAAAGTATGTATCCCATCCCCCGTATTTCTTTCTGAATACCAACTCACGTCGTTACAGACACATTTTGATCCTTTTAAAGTCTCAATATACAGTACCTCTGGTTCTCCACAGCTGTTTAAGCTTTCCAAAGGCTTCCTGCCTATCTCTCTGGCTCTCTGCACCAGATCGCTTCCTCATATTGCCAGACTACATTCTAAGCCATCTGAGAGCAGCCCAGTGCTGCAATTAAACCAGAGACAGTAATGCATATGGAGCGACACTGGTCGCTTTCATTCCCAATTCCCTTCTACTGGGAAAGAAAATGTGCATTATACTGTTTTTCTCTCTCAAACACCGACAGATTTTTATAGAGGAACCAACCATATGCACCTTTGCTTAGACACATCCATGCTGTTTTGGACAAATTAATTAAAAGAAGTCAAAGGGGGTAAATTAAACTCCGCATTTCTAACTTAAACAGTATCTTGGAACACAGATTTATTCACATTTTCTGTTTCAACATATCTGGAATACCATAAACAGAAGCTGGTTGCCCACAATATGCCAGGGTAGATTAATATAACAGTAACCTGTGTTTGTATAATTAGCCAACATTTGGATTAGTTGTGGGTATGCGCATGGATGAATGTGTAAAGCTATTCTAATTGGTGTGTTTGTGTTGAGTGGGTGTTTCTGAGCTAGTTTGTTGCTTGACCACAGTTGCCCCACAGTAATCAGAAACAATGCATCACCAATGGGGAGCTAGAGAAAATAGAAAATAAACGTGGAAGAAAATAAAAACTGGAAGACAGGCGGAGAGTGTAACTTTGGGGTTTAGAAGGGCGTGTTATCACCAGAAGATGATCTATGTTTATTGAAACATTAAATATCTAAGCAAATTTCCTTGCAGTCTCTGTCAAACAACGGATTCATCATGTTGTCAAAGAAACTTTCCACATGAGTTAGAAACGGAGAAATCTCACTTGGTATTTGGTATTGCATTCTCTGCTCTACTTCTCTATTGCAGTACAATATAAGTTTCCTAATTTAAATTAATCTTTTATTACTTTGCCATAATTTTTTTTTTTTTTTCTCTTTAAAAAATAAAAAAGTTGCTTCTGTCTCCTAGAAGACAATAGAAGTTATATTAGGCTGATCCTATATTCACTAGAAAATCGCCCCACTCTCTCAGACAACCCCGTAAACTTTTCATCTTTGTGTAATGATGTGTTAAACCTTCAAAAGTTTTTACAGGTGGTGTTAATGTTATTTCCATCATCATCAAAGTTACTGGTGCATGGCTGCTAAAAGAAATATGAGGATTTTTTTCCAGTCCTTCATAACTGAGTTGCTGATTAGACAGAGGTCTGTGCTGGGGTTAGAGTGGGGGCCAGGTGAGAAAAAGGAAAAGATTGGATCACTATTATCATTGTTTAAAGTTCATTATCAATTTTTATTTTTATCTTTATAAATAAAAACACATTTGTTTAGGATTGCCTTCGACTGTTCTAGTTCAACTGAAACATCATTAGTTCAACTTTTTTATTTTCTTTAATCCAGCTGTTTTTAATGTTCTTTTTTATTTCTGCATTTTTTATTTTTTATTTATTTTTCCTACTTGCTTTGATTCTGTTTTATTTTCCTATATTTTAATCATGTAAAGCACTTTGCATTGTCTTTGTACTGGATTGTGCTATACAAATAAATTTGCCTTTGTCATGTTTGGCTTGACGTGTTTGGCCCACATGCTGAATACACTCGGAAACAGGCAGATCTTTAAGGGTTTTATTGAAAAAAATAGAACGAAAGGGGATTCTGCAACAGCAGACCGAAGCTCAGCACAGGGAGCCGGAACCAAGGAACGTCTAAGGGAATGAGAAGGGCGGTTAACCAGGGACGGAGCAGAGAGGAATGTACAGCTGGACGAACGCTTACCTCAGAGCGGGGAAAGCCGAACCGGGGAGATGGCGGGATGGACTCTAAGCTTGCCTGGAGGAGGAGAAGGCGATCGTCCAGGTGACCAAAGAGCTTAAGCCAGAGAGGGTCCAAGCAGCACCGGGGAAATCCAGGGAACCAGAACAGCGGGAGGAACCTGATGGAGGTCAGTGAGGGTGATGGGACCAGTGGGGGGAACCGACTTGGAAGGAACCGGGGAAACCACTCAGAGGAATCCACCATGAGAGGGATCAGAAAACGAGGGGGTACCTGGGAGACACAGAGGTAAGACAGGTTACACAAGAGCTTGCGAAGGCTAGAGACAGTGGTTGGTTTGCATACCACTACGGTAACACTCAGGCGTCCTCCCGCTGTCTGAACGCAGTTCTTATAGAGCGCCCCGGTGCTGCAGAAACAACCTGCCGGAATGCGAGCACCAATCAGTCAACCTGGAACACCTGTGGAGAAGGCAGAGTCCTGACAGCCTTGCCTTGCCTTGATTGTTATAATTGTTTTTATAATTAGTACCAGCTTGACCTCGAACTTTTGGGCTTCAAATTTCGTCTAGTTTTTTTCAGCCACCTTGCTCCCTCAAAAAGTCCAGTTGCTGGCAATTTCTTTATCTAAAAAAGGTGGGGGAAAAAGTGTGCTTTGCTCAAATCTCCTGACTTGGACAATGTGTTCTATGGGTACGAGCCATTTACCTTTTACCATACCAGGATCCAAGGATTTGAGTTGGACCTCCCCTCTTTAGCGGTTCCCTCAGGGCTAGGAATTCTTTGTGCAGACATTATACTCCAAGCAGTCTTGCATTAGGGCTGGTAGGTTTCAGGTGGAGTTCTCTTCTACGGAGGTGGTGGTCAGAGGTGGGAGATCAATCAAGTCAACTCTATGTTTGGTATTTGTTCTGCTGAGACAGTGAACCAGGTGAGTCCAATCTGCACATTTTAACTCACAGTGCAGATTGGACTTACCTGGTTCAGTTGCTGGGCAGAACAAATACATCACACAGAGATGGCTTGACATCTCTCACCTCTGGTAAGGTACTGTCAGAGCATTCAGACTGCCTGATGGTGCAGTGGCCCCGCATTTCTTTACTTTTCTTATTACTACACATTGAAAAGATTTAGCTCTGGAAAGTGTCCTACAGTTTCCAGTTGGTGATTATGAGGTTTAAAAAAAGGTTGATATTGTTCATTGTAAATAAGTTTTATTCGCTTTTTAACCTTAACTGGATAGTCGTTTTTTCGGTTCACGGCCACTACTGTACACCAACATACCGCTCTCCCATTCTTCTGAGAGTTTCTTGTCAATTAGGTTTTGCTATGGATTTGGAATCCAAACAGCGGCACAGGCTTCAAACTAGCAGTGATTATTAATAATCTTGTTTGAGTCCTCTGAAAATCAGCCGGTTTAGCTTCACCCTTCGTTGTTGCTGCCACCATATGAACTGTGTGCACTCTTTACAGTATTACATGATTCGCTGCACTCTGCAGCACTAATTACCCCATGCTGAGCAGCAGCAGCGGGTATAATAACCTTCAGATCTTTAAAACGATCAGAACTGATGAAGTGTTGTTTTATAAAGTCTTCTGATCCTGTTCCTGCAACTTCATTCTTTTTTTTTTTACTTCTCTTTTTTTTTTATCCCTATGGATGGAATCCAAATTACTTGTTGTGTTCTACAGAATTTGTAATTCCAGCTTCCAGTTTGGCAGGGATCCCCCCCTCCCCTCCATATGCCTGTGTCCAGAAACCAAGTAGCAGTTTTCCCTCCTCCTTTTTCCGTCTTTTATCATTTCTCAGTTCTTTCATGTAAATTGCTCCCACTAAGGCTTACTCGAGCTGTTGAGGCTCCGCTGTGGTTTCACAACCTGGCTACCTACCGTAATTGGAAGCTAATCGCGTCTCACTAATTGCAGCATTTTTGTGGGCAGTTTGCAAGCATTTAAGCCAAATTACCAACAGCAGTTGCTGCTGAGATAAATTGATTAATAGACCTCATTATAATTAAACCCATGTGCATCTTCATTTTTTTAGAGCACGACTATTTATTATGTGGGTCATAGACCGTCTGTCATCATCTCTTAATGTCACAGTCACTCACATCCACCTCAGTTTAAAAAAAGGAAATTAAGAATGATGTGTTTTATATGAATTTGTAATACTTTTTGTTTAATAGATCTGTGTAATAATGGTAAAAAAGGGAACCATCTGAGAGGAGAGGTAAATACTTCAAATCAAGTCATTGTACTATTTGACAAGCACGGTGGGGGAAGTATCATTCTGTGACGCAATTTTTTTTGGCATTCCACCAGGGTAAGCCCTCATCTCAAATAGTTTTAGGAAATATAAACCAAGTTTAAAGTGGTCTTTCCATTAGCCAGATGTCTGTGAATGCACTACAAATTTCCCTCCCAAATTTCACTAACAAGGAACTTTTCTTGGTCTGGGCGATGATCTCTCTCAGGTTTAAATTCATAAAGTGATATGGTGTATGGTTCACATATTTCCATTTTATTTCTGGAGTGCAATGCAAAGCATATCCATGCCTGAAATAACAACCTAACAAATATTGGTACACAACGTTGTATTTCTAAAAACCAGAGCTTTTCTTACAGATTGCATGAAATATTCCATCTGAAGAAAGTTGTTGGTAACTGTTACTTCAGAAAAAAGGAAGTTTGAGGCCCCCCCTCTGGTATGGTTCATTGATGTCCTAGGAGTTAGTGTCAGGATTAGGTTGTGGTTTGAGGACCCAAATGCAGAGGCAGAGGTGAGTTTCTTGTTGATTTAATGAAGGTAAACAGGCAGCCGAGGCAGGAATCCAAATATCAAACATGAAAAAAAGTCAAACAAACCAGAAACCATGGAGACATCTGGGGGAAACAACCACGAGGAGGAAGACTCAGTGAGACAGAGTTGGAGGAACTTAGACGAGGAACCAGCACTGAGGAACTGCACAAAGATTGTATTTATGGGAGACTGAAACAAAGAGCAGTTCGGGAGCAGGTGTGAACAGAGCACACAGGAAAGAAGCTAGGAAAAAAGGAGAACACAAGAGGGCAGCAGAGGGCAACAAATAAAACCTGAAAACTGAAAAATAAGCAGAAAACACAACAAAATAAGAATTAAACCACTTAAACTACAAAACATGGAGCAAAGTAAAACTTAATACTCAAAAGAAAACATAACAGAACCAAGACTGTGACAGTTAGACCCAATACTTTATTCCGCTGAGCTCTGCGAAACAGTCCTTATGTTCAGATGAATTGTCCAAGTTAAGTTTAAAGTCCTGATGCTATTTCAATCAGAATTCAAACCTTTTGCCCATGGAGGTGGTCTATTGTGGTGTGCGAGAGGTTAATTAAACAACTAAATTAAATCAACAGTTCAAGGACATGTCGGCAATGGTTCTAAAAATCCTCTTATAGACTAATGGCATGTTAAAAACGACGTCCCTTCTACGCCGCCCCCCATTTAGGATGGTGGACATTGAGAGGTCCTGTGACGTGTTTTGACCTTCTGGTGCGAAGAATCTTGAAGCACTTTGAGTGTTGGGTGGTCATGTTGTGACATTTCAACTGTCAGACACAGTTGGGAAACAAGTTTTGTAGCTTGATACAGCGCAGTTATCAATTAAAAAAGCTGATCTGGGTGCTGGCAAATTTTACAATCAGAGCCAATGTATTGAAAGACGGATGTATATAGGATCGTCTTCGCAGGACTGAGAGGCAGGAACTGGACCTCAAGAGCCAGAATTGAGATTTCATTTTGAGGGTGCTACCTTTTCTTGTTTTGGGGATTTTTCTTTCTCTTAATTTTTTATTTATTTATTATTATTATTTTTTTTTTTTATCTTTCTGTCTTCATTCATTACATATCAAAATATAAGAAACATGAATAGCACATGAAAAAAACCAGCAGCCCTTAAACAACTGATCAAAGATGGGATCTGTTTTATCACATTTTCCTTAAGTAAAGCTTTTAGATTAACAAATTAGTTTTCACTAAATTAATGTCAATTTTTGGTCATAGAGTCAAGTGAAAATGCAACTTCCTTGTTGTACAACCAAGCAATGGACCTTAGTGGATCAAATCTTTACACATCGCACCAGCAGCTTTTCCTGATAAGAACATGAAGGAGTAAAGAAGGAAGCCGGATAATTACATTTGGAGTTTGTTTAGCCAAAAACTCTCCCTCCATTGCCTCTTTACTGTGGTGTGATCTCCAGAAAGTGGTGTAATTACAGAAAGATCAAATAGAGCTAATGCTAATATGCACTCTCGATCTGGACCGTTAGAAGAGGAGGGAGAGAGGAGAGATTTGGGGCCCATTAATAATGAATCCAGTGTCATCATTAAGGCACCAAATGATTAAAACATATCTCCCAGCTTCAAACACTGCTTTGGGATCCTAGAAAATGCTGCATTTGTGAATCTGCAAAGCGAGAGAGCCCTTCAGTCTGCTTGTGAAATAAAGTTTTGCCTTCTTTTTTTTTGTCTTTCATCTCTTCCAGCTCCTTTTTGGAAGGGGTGAAACAGCAAAGCGTTAGCATTCCCTTTTGAAAACAAAAATATAGCTCCAGTTCACTGTGATGTAACGTATCCCATGAATCTGCACAGACGTCTGTAAGATAGGAGCTTGTATAACAAGTAAGGCTGGATATCATCTCTCTGCTGCAGCGTCTTGAGGTCTCTCAGTTGTTATGTCACCTGGATATACAGTTCCAGTATTTTATATGTTCTTAATGGAGAACACCGATCATTGAACTAACATGTATCCCACAGATTAAACATTAAGTTGTCTCTGATTAATGTTCACTCTATGGAAAATTCCATGCTTGGCATATACGGTGCTTTTCAGCAACCAAGAGGTCATTGTAATTCAATGCTTGTGCTCAGTCTTATTTTGGTTGTGCTGCAATGGGAATCTCTTAAGTCCGTGACAGGGAGAGCCAAGGGGGCTCCAGGTTTGTCTTCTTTATGAGTGCTAACACTCATGGAAGGAGGAATAAATGGATCAGAAATAGTCCTCTGAGGGCAGTATGTCTGTCGCCCCCATGCACTGATCTTTAGTGTCAGGGATACCTTACCTCGGTTGAGTGAACTGACTCTACACCTTACATTACCTCAGATGGCAGTATTGACTTTTACTCCAGTATATTGTCCAACACCAGCAGTAAAGCCACCTTCAGTATAACTCCAAAAACACTTTGGTATTCAAAATTTGTCGGCTGCATGAGAACTCATCAGTCCCATATAAGATCTCCAGAACAACCTTGATGAAGACATCTAACCTAAACGAATAAAGGAAGCATTTTCTTAACAAGGGGACGTCTGAATTATACCTTCTCTGCAAATATAATTTTAAAGACTTTTCCTCAATCCGAAGACAACAAATTGTACTATCTACCTTCTTTACCTTTAGCTATCATGTGTCAACAGTACAAAAAAGTAGAAAACTAGAGTCTCAGGACTACAACATTCTGTAAAAGATCTACAAAAAAACCAAAAGTTGCACAAATGTAAGAAATGGCTCAATCTCTACAAATATATACCCCTTATTTGATGTCGTGTCCATGCCTTTGCAAATTCTCAGGAATCCTGGTCGTGTCAGCCTCTAAACAGGAAAAAACTGGAGGCAACCATGACTCATGATGAATTCAGACCAAACACTCTCTGCGTCAGAACATCTGATTTACATGCAAAGTCTATGGTGGATGTATCAAGGATCTTTGAGGTCCTGCATCTGAGCATCGTGAGAGGCGCATCTACATTGAGGTTCAGAAATGTGAACTTTTGAGCATTAACAAATCTGAGAAGGTAATCCAGAAAATTCCTGGAGTACCTTTTCAGATTGGTTATTGACAGACACATCATGCAAGCCATGATGTCTCTGCAGAGCTGTCAGCATATGAAACAGGAATAGATAAAAAGGGGTTGAACTCCATAGGTTTTAAAAAGGTAGGAGTATGGATTCTTTTTGTACAAATGAAAAGACAGTGAGCTCCGACCATTGATATTCCATTTAAAATTTATCTTGCTGAATATGGCAAAGTAATTTACAAATACATATATTATCTAAAAATGTTAACAGCCTTTGGCAAAAATTATAACATTTTATGTTCTGGTATTTGCAATTTTTAATCACAAACCATACAAAAACATGGTAATCTAATTTTTCCAACTCACCATAGCAAAAAAAGCAGTTTCTCTCTAGAACAGAATAGAGCTGCACAAAAAACTGAATCGCTGAGAATCCACACTGTAGTTTGACACAGCGACCAAGTTTTGGCGTTTAAGGGCTTTGGAAATGTGGAACATGTTTGGCCCTAATACGCCATATGTTTTTCTGGGAACTTTTTGACACCTATTTGGTAGTCTGACAATCCTGTCGGTTCTAACTAGAGCAATCTGTAGTTGGAGAGCTTGTGTTTTTAAGCAACCTGGGGCCTCGTCCTCATTCCAGGTCTGATGCAAATCAAAGACCCATCCATCTTTCTCCTAGATTGACGACATCTTTTGTTGGATGACTTCAACAACCCAGGGGATCTTTATTTGAGTCTTTAAATTTTATATCTGGCATCTCTGTCAGGTCATGGTCTCCAGCAGACTACACTTTTTGTTTCGACCGATATAAGGGCTCAAAGTTTCACTTTGTCCTTCAGCAAACCGTGTTTCGAAAAAATATTTAAAGCAAACTCTCGATGGAAGTGTTACTTAGGCCAGCATTCTGGCCATTAAGGCTTTTGCACTCTGAAATTGTTTCAAATTTGTGTGATTTGGTCTAGATAAAACAGAATTCTCTTTGAGGGTCTTCAGCCAGTTTAACTCCAGTATGCATTGATGATGAATATGTAGACATTTTATTTCCAAGCCCATCAGTGTCTTACAATCATTGTAAAGCATGGGCAGTCAATACCAATGATAAATGATAATATTTAAAGCACATCTGGGGAAGTCTTAAACCAAAAATGGCCAAAAAAAAGGAAAGACATGCATTCTTGCTGGAAAAGCTAATCAAAAGTCATGTTAAATATTCTGTAGAGCCAGATGGAGGCAATTTACCGTTCTGAGTTGGTTTGTTGGTGTGTGCGGGGGTCTGTGTGCTCCAAATTATCCAAGCGGAGGGATGAGTGCAGCAGCTCTTTGCCAGAAAATGACAAATTGCCCATTTAGCCCATTGTAAGTGTCAATTTTAATGCAGAGAGGTTAGGTCTGTTTCAGCACTTCCCTCCATTCTGCAAGGTAAAAAATGTAATATTGTTAAGCTTGAATTACAAAATCTGTGTCAGGGCAGAAGTGTGTGTACGTTTCTTTTCACACACACAAAGGGTGGCTCAGAGGAAACTTTCCGTGTGAACATATAATAACGGCTGCATTTCAAGTTCGGAGCCCGACGGCTCAGTGGTTTCCTCTCGCTGTCACGCCTCCCCCATGGCTCGTTCGCTGTGCCCTTTAAATTTCAGTTTGATGCCGCAATCTTGAACAATTGTACCAAAACACAATTTCCAGCTCAATCTCGAGGTGGAACGACTTGTCGGGGGGAACACAGCAGTAAAAAAGAAAAAAAAAACAGTCAGGAAAAAAGTAAATAAATATATACAACGCATAGCAGCAATTTCTCGGAGGGTTGTTTTTGGAGAGACTTACAGTTTATTTGATGGGTGAGTTATGCCAATGTATGGTCACCTGCCGAGGGACTGCAGATGTAGATTTGCACAAGTGCTACAATCTGTCATATTTACTTTCCAGATATTAATTAATATAGACTGTCTAATTAACATACAAATAAAATTAAAATGTTGAGGATTAAAAGATTGAGGTAAATAACAATAAAAACTAAAAACCAGACTTTTGTCTTCTTTTGTATCAAACAGATATCCTGCGTTTTTGACTATAATGTTTTTTTTCATTAAATGATAGTAATAATAAAACATCTTTAATTCTTGAGTCATATGTATTTGTCACACACTTTGGTCTGTGAGATTTTATAAAACATAGCAGAGTTATGCTGCTTTTGAAAAAAGATTGAAATAAAACGAAATAAAAAGGAAAACAAACTTGAAAAAACTAAAAAAAATGTCTAATTGTTTTTTTCTAATGTGTTCAATTTTTTTATTTAAATGTACTTTTTTTTTCATTTCCTAATCCTTTTCTTTGCTATTATACAGCTATCATGAAAAAAATAACTCCATAGGAAAGTTGCTCAAAAGTAATGTTCCATCACTACATTTTAGAATTAGAATTGAGCTCTAAATGATCTAGACTTGATTTTCAGTGCAATAAAGTAAAGTTTCAAAGCAGATGAATTAAGTTTTTAAATGATAAGATCCAGTTTTTCTTAATTTTGACATTACTAAATATAGTGAAATTTGCTTTCAAACCAACACATTTCATTTCGAATTTTGCATATCTACTTAATAAAAATTCAGTTTTTTTACAGCAAAAGTTTTTGCCAATACCATGGATGCATTTGATTCTTTTCCAGTTTTCATGGCTGACTCCTTTGTTTCAGCCAAAACCAAGTTTCCGTACAGAATGACTGTACCACCACCATGCTTCCCAGAGGGGTGTCTTGTTCTCCTGAACATCTGGTGTTTTACCAGAGGCCTGAAAGTTTGTCAAACTCCAGGGCTTCTTTTTTGCCGTTAATCCATATTGAGTCCAAAAGGTGAACACTGATTCTTTTGCATGAGCTGCAACTCATCCAGAGTAACAATGAGAGCCCCTTCGATATGATCTTAAATTACTTAAAGCTGAACAAGCTGATAAATTAGGTCTGCTTTATTCTAGAACATCTGGAAAGGATTTTCAAAGAACAATTTCTAATAAAGTGAAGAACATTATGAAACAACAGTAGCATTCTCTTTATTCTTCAGTCAAAGGTTTCCCCAAAGACAGCCCGCTACAGAAAACCTCCCTGCCTTTAACTATCAACTACAACAACTCTTTTACGAATCTAAGTGTAAAAATCATGTACCCCTTTCCAACCTATTTCCAGATATATATTTAAATAAATTTGAATAAAATACATTATGGTGAAAGGTTTTAACCTGCAAGATGTGGGGGAAAAAAATCAAAACATGCAATCTGCGGAGTAGTACCTCTAATCTGACCAGTGTTGTCACCTTTATTAGTATTCTGCGCCCTCCCCCGGCATATTTGGCCTGCTCTTTTGTTTGCCTGTGCTGATTGGAGGGCCTCTGCTTCATTTAAATGCAGGGAAGCGGTGACAGAGAGGGCCTATTAGGACTGCGAGCCCATCCGGCCCCTTTAAGTGCAGCGTGTCTCCAGCTCCATTTTCATTTGCCTCCATTATTGAATTTGCCAGCTTCTCGTATGCGCTGATTGCATTTAGTGTCACCCCTAAAAATAAAAAAATAATAGTAATTAAAAAGAACCCCCTCCCATGCCTCTGCGTTCAACATTAAAGGGAGAGTGACACCAAGTTCTTTTGTAAATATGGCTGCTCATCAACAAGTATACAAATGGGGGGGTTGAAGAAAGGCGGAAAAGCAAATGAAGGACGGTCGGAGCAAGAGTGGGTGGAGGGAAAAAGAAAGCGGTGGCAGGGATTCATTTAGCATCCATTGAAGCTTTAAAGGGAAAAGAAAGTGCCATCTCCACCTCCGCACCTCCGTCCGCGCCTACGCAGCATCCCTAATCTCCTAAGGTGAAGCATATTTCATCAGGATTCATGGCAAAACAATATCATCCCAGACTGCGAAATTTAATCGAGAGGCTTTAAAACCCGATTAGGGTGATAGGAAGGGACATGGCCGCTGGATCATGTAGGGCGGGGCTAACTTAGAGAGATGGGTCTGGACCTCCCCCCGCCCTGTCTTGCACCTCATCTCTCCGTACTCATTCGTCAGCGGGGGTAATATCTCCTTGGCTGGCAGGGCTAATAATGGAGAAGTGGGGAAACGGGACTCCGGAGACCCACCTCCGCCTCCGCTGTGCAGATCAGATAAGCTCCTCTGAAGTCAGCAACCCCAACCCGTCCAAACCACAGTGGATTTCCACATGTAGCTATAAAAGGTAGCTAAAAACGGATTTGGCAGCTTTTAAGGGGTGTGAATAAAACAGGCCTGACAGAACATCCCCCAAAAAGTTGTTCTTGACTCCAAGTAACTTCATTTCTGGTTGGGCACTGCACATTTGCTGTATAATCCTGTTTTCCGGAGGCTGGAGACTCAATGATTATTCATAGAATAAGGGAAGTAATTTTTATTCAAACAGCTGCTTTCTAAACAGCTTGTTCAGGAGATTTTCCTGAGGGAACACAGGGGTCAAAACTTTAATTCTACTCTGGATATGAGGTTTTAGGACACATATATTTATACGTATACATATACATATATATATATATACGTATCTATATGTATACATATATATGTATACATATATATACACATATATATGTATATATATATACATATATATGTATACGTATACATATATGTGTGTATATATATA
>NW_015150548.1:1297747-1316405 GCF_000732505.1 Cyprinodon variegatus
ATATATATATATATATATATATATATATATATATATATATATATATATATATATATATAAATCTATATGAAAACTTCTGATATAAAGTATGGAATCAACAATAATATCAAGTAAATTAACTTTCTAAAAATATTTTTTAAAGGCTAGAATATGGAAACACCTCATCTTGAAGAAATGAGTGGAGTCATTTCTTTTCAAGGATTAGACCATGGCATCTCTAAATAATAATAATAATACAAAATTATATAACCCTTATGCCTATTGCAAAAAAAGAAAAAGCTAAAAGTAAAGGAAAAACTTATCGATTATTTTTTTTAATGTATTAAATAATGTTTTAACTGAACCAAAAAGACATTAATTTAATGTTGCTATGACTGTAAAATCAGTCTGATTGGTGCTTTCTTGCTCTCACCTAAGTGTCAAATAAGACAGAAAAAAGTCACTAGATTTGTTGCTATTAGTGAATGTTTTAGGAAAACTATTCAGTGTTGAACGGAAGATTTTTGGATCATTCATTATTTTGTTCAAGTAGAACAGGAAATGATTCGGTCTGCAGGGGAAATGGAAGCATGCCATATTGAAAAAACGGACTATTTTTTATCAGAAAAAATTTGAAAAAGTATAACCTGTCATGTAGATACATTTTACAGGTTTACAGCAATGTTCCCATTACATTTGGTAATTTTCTTGCAATTCCACCACTAAATAGTCAAAATTTCAAAGTAATTTCCCTTAATACTTCAGAGGTCATGGCAGTTTAATTAACTGAACCATTTTCTCCGTTTCGTCACCGCTATGCCATCGGCTTCTTCTCATGCGAGTCACCATTTTCCAGAGTTGCGGATTTGCTGCGCCTGTATCATGCTCCCTGAAGAGCTTTGCACTCTAAGAAAATGAAAGCAATTTGTTTTCTCCCCCTGCCCCACTTCCACATCTTCTGTCATGCCATCTGACAGCTCTGTGTCCGCGGACATGTAGAGCCCAATAACCTGTTCAATGTAAATTACCGGTCGGAGAACACACAAAACAATCATTCTTTTGGAAAATAAGTTTCCTTCAAGGATCAATTCTGCAATTGAGAAACATTTTTTAGGGCTGTTATACATTTATACACATGTAAAAGACAGTTTTAAGCTCCCTTTAACAGGAAGAAACCTCTAACAGAACAAGGCTCAGTCTGCCAGGGGCCAACTGGGGTTTCAAAGTGACAGAAGGAGACATTGAAGCACTGATCCATAAATACTTCCTATAGTAGAAAAGGTGACAGTAAGTTTGCTCCATAGATTGCTATTCCTGGTAAAGAAAGATGAACTCTGAGTCTTTATGTCTAAACAGATGATAGGTTGAATATACAATAAGCACAGTTCATGCTCAGCCGAAAGCTGTGTGTAGGGGAGAAACAGGAATAAACACAGAAAAAACAGCCCAACTCTATCATCTGCAATTAGGGTTATTCATGTCAGCAGCCCTGCTGACACCTCCGCGGGAAACCTGTCACAACTAAAGAGAAGCAGGCCGAATTAGGCTACTATGATGAAAAAAAAGCAGAGAAAACATAATGTTATGGTAATGTTATATACTGCAGAATTAGAGAATATAGATAGAAAGAAGGAGACGAAAAGTGGTAACCATGTCCTCCAGCAGCCTAAGGCTACAGGAGTATAAATATAGAGATTGCTCTGGATAGCTCAAGGCAGTCTAACTATAAGCTTCACCAAAAAGGAAAGTTTTTAGCCTAGTCTAAAGTAGACAGGGTATCAGCCTCTGGGTGAACATGCAGTGGTGCCCTTGTAGAAACTACATACAAGTTTTGAAACTTGATCAAATTATTTTTTTTTCCTTTTACATAGTTTCTAGCTTTTTTTTTTTCTGCAAACGGCCTTCAGCTGTAACTTGTGTAAATATATTTACAGCATAGATCTATTCACAAACCTTAACTCCTATTTGTGCATGACGTTTTGACTTGCAAAATGGTGAAAATTATGTATTGCTTCACATTAGGATTAAAGAGGAAAATTTTATTTACCACAAATCTATTTTATGAACACATTCCTATCTAAACAGACAAAGCAAAATATCTTAGCCATTTTTTTCTATGGTTTACAAGCAAAACATATTTGTGACTAGAGCCTCCCCATTAATCATTTTATGTAATATTCCCATTATCATGCAGATCAGCTGAGGACAACTAAAAGGCCCTGTTTTATATACAAAACATAAAATTACAAGGTTAGAGTTTTGTTGCTGAGGACTTTCTTGATGTTTTTACTCATTTTCACTCACAAAATCTGGAAGGGAGCATTAAAGTGAACACATTTGTATTTCTTTTCCGTCTCTTGAGTTAAAAAGCAATCCTCATGAAGAATGGACATTAGTGTTTACAAAGGATTGGTCCAAGGTAGAACTAGAGGAATGATGCTAATAAAAAAAAGCAAAGGGTGGATGCTCTGGCTGCTTTCCATTTTAGTTGTGTGAAATTTGACAGACCTGCCCCCAAGACAAGACAATAAGGGTTATAGTGAGAACTTATCAGCTGAGGATGGATCACTATTATAGCCTTATTCATCAGCGTAATTAGGCAGAGGAAGAGATGCAAGACAAGTGGCTACCAGCACTGATGAAAGCTCATCAGCAGGCTTCCTTCAGAGCTGTGGTCACTGATTGGTGCTTTGGCTATCGTTGCCTTGAGACTACTTCAAAATAAGGGACTCTGCTGAGCTGAATGCCTATGAAATGAGCTTAATTGGCTTATAAAGGCCGGCTGGCACGGAAAAATTTTTTTTACTATCGCTAACGGTCTATGTCTCGTTCTGAGAATGTTGTGGTGCAAATTAGTATTTTGAAGTAATCTAATTCTGCAGGTATAACCTTGTTTTTTCGGTATGATGTCTTTGCTTGATCAATTTGAGGTCATGATTATGTCGTCAGGACTTTCTTATTTATATTCTCAGTCTTTTACTTAAAATGTTGACAGTCTTCAACTTAAACACCAATCAACCCCTTTCTTTATCTAAGCTGTGCTGTATAATAGCCCAAAATATTAGATTTAACAAGTGGACCAACATGTCCACTTGGTAATTTTGTATGAAACTTCATTAGAAGTCACTGTTGGAGGAAAAAAACATAAGGAATGGACATGGAGACAGAGGGGGAGGTAAGAAATTGAGATGGGATAAGAATTAAGGGGAACAGAGAAAGAATGAGAAAGGGGGAGAAAGAGGGAGATAAATAGAATAAAATGGAGTGAAAAATAGAACAAACTGTAAAAACAGAATAGCTGTTAAAGTCTTTTAAAGTGTGCTTCCACACCCGCAAGAAATAAGGAGAAAGAGAAGAAAAAAAACACAAAACACACAATACTACAGGAGTATCCCATGGACACACTGAATTACATTAAACATTAAACACGAAACCTATAAAGATAACATAATGTTGTACAGAGCTGTATAATTAAAGTTGCGGCTTGGTATTAATGGATCCAAACACCAGTTTTGTATATGCATAAGTGTACGCTTGTGTATATAATGTTTATAATTTTCCCATAGCAGGAAGATATGTTCAATAGCAGGTGTGAGGGGGCCCAGACCCCACCCAAAGGGCTCAGCACTGACACAGAGGAAACCAAAGCCTTAGATATTCAAAGTTTATTCAAAGGTGAAGGGTCACAGGGATTGCAGACACAGCAGTGGCAAAGACCCAGAGATGGCAAAAGTACTCACTTTCCGTACTTGAGTAAAAGTACAGATACTTGTGTTAAAAAATACTCTGGTAAAAGTGGAAGTACTGATTAAACTTCTTTACTCAAGTAAAAGTAACAAAGTACAGGCTTGTAAATTTACTTAAAGTATAAAAGTAAAAGTAGAAACCACTTTTTTCATGCCGTTGCCTACATTTTAAATGGATGTCTGCCAATAGGACTAGATCTCCGTTGTGTTCATTTTCAATCATCTCGTCGTCCATACTGCTATGCTAACGCCACCGCCACCAAGCTGCAATGATTTGCCGCGAATGAATACCACCGAATCTGTCGATTCATCTTGTAGTGGTGCGTCAAATGCAACGTAGATTCCCATCCAATTAGATTGAATTTGGTATTGATGACGTGAAAAATAATAACGGTAACTCCATTGAAATGATTCAAAACTAAAGTAACGAGCCAATTTTTAAAAATGTAAGGAGTAGAAAGTACAGATATTTGTGTAAAAATGTAAGGAGTAGAAGTAAAAAGTCGCCATAAAAATAAGTAGTAAAGTAAAGTAAAAATATCAGAAAAATCTACTTGAGTACAGTAACGAAGTATTTGTACTTCGTTACTTCCCATCTCTGCAAAGACCCAACCGTGATGAGTAGACAAGAACTCCAAACCCCAGAGGGTCAGTGGCTGAAGCTCCAAGAAGCTGCAGTGATGAGCCCACGGCTTCACAACGCAGACCCAGTTGTGGGCCCTATAACCTAAGGCCAAGGCGAGCACCTACCTCAAACAGATACCCTACAGTGCCTAGGCCTGGAATGAGCGGGGACGCAAAAAAGCACTGAGCCCCACAGAGAGAGAACCATGACCACACCAGACAGAAGAGGTACTGGTCACCTGCAGGGAGCATAAGGAGAGGAGGGAAGAGGCCTCACTAATGTATGGAGCCTTGGATGGTCCAGTAGCGAGGGGAAACAAAGCACTCAACCCGACAAAAAGACAAAAACACATTCACATGCACCCATTCACACAATCCCACCCTCATCTCTTGTCAGAACCCAAACTCAATGAAAATGTTGTATAAAAACTCTCTGCAAATGAATCGATTTAACAATTCCAATAAATTGGCCATATGTTTTAAAGTTCATCAATAACCCCTAACTACCAAGAAAAAGCAAACCTTATAAAGAAGGATATATAAAAGGAAAAAGAAAGTGTCTGCTATTAGTTAACTGGCTGTTAGCTTAATGAAATGACTGTTCTCTTTCTAAAGAACAGTTTTTTGATTTTTTTAGGGGTTTTTTTTTCAATGAGTTTATTAAAGATAGGAAATCTTATGAGACAGACTGTAAGTCAGAAATAATATTGAAGTTTTCCTCAAAAATCCAGGTACTGCAAGAAAAATTTATTGGAAAGCAGATAAGACCTACGAAAACATTGAAATAGTTCTGAGAAACTATTAATGAAAACCATTGTAAAGTGAGTTTAAAGAAAATATGTTTTTTGTTCAAACATCCAACCAATATGAGTTTTAAGTCATTGCAACAGTCGCTTATATTTTGCAGATAATATAGTGATTCTTAATCTCCTAGCAAGCAGCAAAGAGCTTCATTTAATGCAAGTAGATAAAAAAAAATGCAAGTGGTTTTATCTGGATTTTCTGAACATCTTTTGCTTTTAATAGTTTCAAGTACTGACCCAATGATAGTCTGCATCGTGTTTCACTGCATGCTATGAATCATATCTCTGATTCGACCTAAAACCTTAACCTCAGCTCGCCAAGAATATGATTTCTCCATTAGGCTGAGAGAGTTTCTTCCCATGCCAAAAGAGCTGTAGTAAAATGCTACAACCAGAAGCAAACATGACCTGACCATATGGTGGCAGAGCCCTCCGAGGCCTTGTACGCACATGAAACACCATCACAGGGAGCAGAGCGCCTGGTGACACAGAGCATGGAGATTTGTGAGAACGGTTCTTTTTTAATTGATTCAATTGTAGCCTTTTAATCAAAATAATGTATAATTCCTGTTTTTTTTTTTTATTTCATTAAGGTCTATAACACATATAGCCTTATTTTTAATTATTGCAAGAATTTGCAAACAATTAGGATAAATAAATGGGAAGTTGCTTAATAATGCTAACAGAAAAAGGCCACACACTGTCATGAATTGGGATCCTTTTAGTCTTTGATTTACTTTTGTGTATTATTTCCACCTATTTTCATTGTTTTTAGCAAAAACTAAATTGTATTGGTCTTCATGGATGCTAGCAACAAGATTTTTCTCGTTCAAGAGCGAGCATTTATGCTGAATGAGGAATTGAAATCGTCTTTGCGCCTATCTCCAGAGGAAAGAACGTGATCTCTAAAAGGCTATATGAAAATAATGCAATTTGAAGAAATGTAAAAGTTGCATCTGTTAAAAAAAATAGATTAAAAAAAATATAATTATATTATTATTATATATATAATATAACAAAATCTGGAAAAACAAGCTTTTTTATTTTAACTTTCATTTCAGGATTTCATTTTTTTTTTTCCTTTTAAAAAAAAGTTTAATTTGTTTGCAACAATAATGCCTCCTGAATCACATAAAGTTTTTGGAGTTTTTTTTGTACAGTTTGACTGATTTTATTATTTTATTTAATAGAATTGTTTTGTTTTTCATTCAAAGTCAGGCCTTCTCTATATATTAATAATTTTGAGGTATATCAAATTGATATTTAAGAGCAATTTCGTTAAGATATTTGCGGTGAGGAACAAAGCCTCTCCAAGCCCATAACCTGCAACTACGATTCAGAAAATAGTTTCCTTGATGACTTGTGAATTAAAAGGGAAGTGAAAGGGAGGAGGATTCGATGGAGGAGGGTGGTTTCAAGGGTACAGCAAGGGGGACAGTCATCAGTAGCTTCCCTGATCGAAACATAGAGTTATGGATTTGGGGGGGATGGGTGTACTCGAGTGGAGCAGGCAGCCACGGCCTGGTAATGAATGGCCACCTGGTCGAGGCCTGTCAGCCACCATGCTGGAAGAGTTAGTGCCCCTGCTGGGATGGACACTATAGTTGGTAATTTGTCGGCTGGAGTGGAGCCGCTGGCATTTAAAAGAACATTCAGGGGGCAGTGCTGGGCGGCTAACAGAGGGACAGCTCTACATAAAATATCAAAATCGATTATATCTGCCATTACCCAAAAGTCCCAGGTGGAAAAGGTAGTTCTAGTTTGTCATTTTTGACTTTTTCTGCTATTTAGCTTTTTCATTGTCTGGGGAACTTAAAGCCCCTTTACCACTTTTGTTAAGTCAATAATGTCCCAATAACCACAGCCGTCCTTTTTGGAACTGTAACAGAGCAGGTTGTTACACATCCACTAAAACGGCACCCTTTTTAAGCTCAACATATTCAACTCTGAGAGGATATATTATTTACAAACTGTGCTAATTCTTCTGACAAGTGATAACCAATTCCTAAACCTAGGTGAAAAATCTGAGTGAAGTTACTGGACCCTTATGTTTTCTTAGTTAAAAGGGTAATTTATATTTAGAAATGTGAACTATCCATCTAAACATGCATGAAGAGGTATCTACTGGAAAATAGTGTATTTAATGATTGATCCATTGAGAAAAAAAGGTCAAGTAAATAATAATACCTTATTCATCGCTTTTCTACCTTCATCTTTCATGTGTAAAGTGAAACTTCTCAGTGAACGGCTTTCTTACAGAAGGTGGACATTAAGCAGGTGTCAGGACCCTCCGTTGACTCCCTGCACTCCGAAACTCAAGCCACCATAAATCCCCGTTCTGCGCCACAAAAGCCCCCCGAGCGCATCTTGCTGAGTCTGTATTTCCACCTAAACTAAAACATTATTCACAAACTTCAAGGCTTTATGGGGCTTTTTGCCACATAAAGAGCGGCAGTTACCGTGTGGTTTGGAGTTTATTTCCTTCTGAATGACCATGGAGCACCATATCCATCACCGCGCATCCACCATTCACTAATGTGCCTGCACCTCTGCACCTTTGCACAACAGTGAGTTGTGAGAACTGCTGGCGAGTTCCCTGCTATAGTACGAAGGTGACTTCAGGGCAACCGTGCTATTAAAAGAAAAACAAAATAACTTCTAGATGCATCTCCCCAAACTTTATCTAGTTCTTTCAGAACTATTTCTAAGAACATCCTTTGCATTATTTGAACAAAACACAACTTATGAATCACCAAGAGCTTTTATGGGTGTAAACACCCCCCCTGTGATAAATGGTCCATTGTGACGGGAACATGATTACATGAAGCTTCGGCTGTAGGCCATTCAGCAGGCAGACGAAGCGCCATGTCACCTCTAAAGAGGGCTGTGAATGAATGTCCCTGTCTCCACCAAGGCCCACTTCCTTAATCAGGGTGTCGGATGGTAATGATTAGCTTCCTGCGTGCGGGCTTCCAGAGCTGCAGAGGCATCCGCATAATTCATATGCTGTTAATAATCTGCCTGGAGAGACAATGCCCTTTCTTTTTATTTTCAAGCTTATCCATCCTTAATCTGAGCCACATTCCAAGTTATTTGAAATTAAATTTCATTTATTATGAAAAGTGCTTTCCTGGAATAAGGCCGTGACTCATATTCGAGGATACAGGGATGCAAGGTGATTGCATCTAAATCCCCCCACCCACCCCCTCATGAGGTTTAACAATGCATTCAGCTGCAGTCGCAGAGAAAAAAAAAAAGAGAGGCTCCGACAGTGTCTCCGCTGCCTTAGGTCACGGCTCGGGAGGGAGGTGGATTACAGCAGCATCATTAAACTCACTGTCTGTGTCCAAAGCCTGGATTAGTAACACAGAAAGGGATTAGGTTTTATTATCCTACTCTGGCATCTGTTAAGGCCCCTGGTCCTTGAGAAAAACATATTTCCACTTTTTAAGCCTACTCTATATGAGTTGTGTCTTTGCTTACCTTTGACAATGACATGGTCAAGATTTCTCAAGAGGTTGATGCTCACTACCTGGACCAGGGATGTTAATCTCAAGTCCCTAAGGGCCTGCAAAGATTAGACATCTCTCTGGCTTGATTACTCCTGATTTGACGTCAAGGTCTTGAACCAAATGCCTCAAATTTTACCTCCTACCTCCTGTTCTAGCTCCTATACCCTCACCTTTTGTGGAGTCAATGGTTAGAACACTATCCAAGGCATGACAGTACCTTGGAAAGTGTTTTCAAGAGTCTCAAGATCCCTGGTCTGAAGGTTTAAAGAGAGTAGTGAGATATACCTTTCACAACCTTGCACAAATGCTCACAAGCCACCAAGAGTTGGCCAAATGCACACCAGTCCAATAAGTGTATTGCTTGGTTGTACCAATAAAAAAACAAACAAAAAGAAAATGTAAAAGAGGTTCAACCTGTATGAAGGACTGGTCCCTGTTTAAAGGAACAAAAATTACATATATTTGTTGATTCAAGTTCATTAAATACTTGGGAGAGAGCTACAGAAGATAGGAAATCTGCAACTAACTGAGATTACTGAAAATCTACGGTATAATTTATAAATTACAGAATGAAATTCTCCTAAAAGCTTTGTTGTCAAGTTTGCATATTTATTAGCCTTTTTATTTGAACAACCCCTGCCTGTGGACGTGGCATTGAGTTACTGTGAACATTTGTCAATAGCATTTACCTTCATGCTCAGACACGCATTAAGGGAATGCCGTACTTCGAGACAAAAGAACCATAAGATTTAACCTTGAAGTATTGATTTCCTGCCACAGCATACATGTACAATGAATCCACCATAAATCCATCAAACTCTGGTGATTTTTTAATTTTTTCCCCTCTGTCTTTTTTGTATCTTTCCTTTCGTGGTGCAGAGATACTGAACGGGGGCGTCTACGTTGACCAGAACAAGTTCCTGTGCCACGCCGACACCATTCACTGGCGCGACATTATCAAGAACCCCCAGGCAGAGCTGCTTGTGGTTCCGTCCAACAACAGCAACAATGGATGTGAGTAAAGTCCAAAAGCTTTTAAGTAAAATTATTATTTATCCAGAATATCCCCCCTAGTATTCACAGAGACACGGGCACAGACATTCATATTCCCTTTATTTCATTCTGTATTCCTGGTGGGGATTTGGGAGCGACATCACTTAGTGTTAGATCAACATTTGAACTTCTTATTGTAGTTATACCAGAGTTTCAGCTTTGCAGCAAGGCCCATTTGCTCTTTATACATCACAATAAAGCTAACAGCTGGCTTGAAGGGCCCATTTCCCTCTTTTCAGTGGTCATTTTAGGTCAGATGAGCTGGTGGGTAAAGACAAACTCTTGGAAACCTTTTTTTTCCTGTCTAAAGATAAATCTTTGGGTAAATTAACAACATACCTAATGGAACTATCTGAAGACTTTTATATGAGCAACGAGGTTAGCTTGGATAGCTTTGGCATGAATTGGTGGAGACTGAAAGAAATGCATACGGCCCTGGAATTAGAAGTCAAATTGGCAGCTGGGTAGTGCTATTCAAGCATTGGGACTTCTGTTGCAGCTAGAGTTCTGTCAGTTTGGTAACGTGTAGAAAACTGGTGTTAATACAATTTAAACAAATGGTGTTCTCCATCGACCTGTAAGGGGTTGAAAAGCCTTTTCATAATCATTAGTGTTCTATTGTTTCACTCCACAGAGAATATTCTTGAGTGGGAAACATTAAGGAAAACTACCAATATTTTAATGATTGGATGTCCCAGCTAATTTATCCAAAAATGAGGCCAAAATATAGAATAGAATAGAATAGAATAGAATAGAATAGAATAGAATAGAATAGAATAGAATAGAAAATCCATTTATTGTCCCACAAGGGGGAATTTCTGGTGTTTACATCAGCACCAAGATTATTAAAAAATGGTCAAGCAAATGTGGACCTTAGAAAAATGTATAAGAATAACATACAAGTGAAGAGTAAAAAAAATTATTATAATAATGAAATAATGTACTGTAAAGTGTTTTAACAATATAAAACTGTGCACCTGGAGAATAAATAATCAATATGCAGCTATGGACATTTTAACAGTAACGGATATTTTAAAAATAGCAGCAACATCAGAGATGTTCAAAATGACAGCAGCATGTTATGTAACTGACTAAGGGAGAAACTGTGCAAAATCTGCATGAATGTAACAACTTATTGAGGTTGTTGGGAACAGTGGTGGTTATAAAGTCTTACAGCTGCTGGGAGGAAGGATCTGTGATAACGCTCCCTGGTGCATTTAGGGAGCAGCAGTCTGTCACTGAAGGAGCTCTCAAGTTCTGCAACAGCTTCATTCAGGAGGTGGGAAACATTATCCAACAGAGATCCTTTCAGAGGACATCCAATCATAGAGCTGGTCTTCCTGATCAGCTTATTCAGCAACTTTCTGTCAGCTGCAGAGAGTGGAACATGCTTAAGGATGCAGAGAAACTCTCATATCCTCTAGGCATGTATCCCAATTCAGAGGTTTATCCAACCCACACAGATCCTTCAAAGACCTCAAACCAACAAAGGCTGAAAGTGACCAGCTGTGAATTGGGATGGTCTTGCCTTCAGCAGCCGCTCTTGCCCCCATCTCAGCATAACTCATCAATGACAAAAGCTAATGTTATATATCTGTTTAACAGCAGAGATGTTTAAAGTATTTTGGTTTATAACTCAAGCAGAAGTATAGATCCTACTGTTTAAAAACACCTTTGTACAAGTTAGAATATCAACGTAAACTTTTTACTAAGTAAAAGTATCTTTATTTAAAAGTACTTTAAGTATAAAAGTAAAAGTAATGTTAAGACAGATGATTTAAACCTTATACTTGTTACTGCACTACCTTATTAAAGGAACATTAAAGGAATCTACAATTCTGGATGATAACTTTTTCATACTTAATTGCATTTATTCAATAACTAATGGTAACAAGGTCAAATTTAACTTTGCATAATCTTAAAAAAAATTAATTATTTATTTATTTATTTATTTTGGTATGTGGCAAACAAGACGTTGGTGCAGTACCAAGTCCAACCTATAAGAATTCAATTGTCTGGATAAAACAAATCATTTTAATGTTTTTTTTAATACAAAAGGGCTGAACAAAATGAGCTTAAATGAAACCAAACTATGGAGTTATATTATTAAAATGTTAGGAGTAGAAAGTAGAGATTATTGCAAAAACATGTAAGGAGTAGTAGTATAAAGAAAAACACAGGTTTTTTTCAAAAAAAAAAAAAAAAAACGTACTCGAGTAAAGCCAAAATTTCGAGAAAATATAGAATGTAATCAGTTATATGTACTTTGTTACTTGAGACCTGTGACTTCCACCTAGCAGTTTAATGATCTAGTAGATTAATATTAAACCAAGTGCTTTCCCCAGGAAAGGTAGAGAAAAGCCCCTATCGGCTGATGGCTGCCAAGTTAGTTCTCAATGACCATTATCTGCACACATTTGCACCAAAACTTTGGTGCATATGTTTTTTTTTTTTGTACAAATGACCATTTTAACTGCACAAACCTGGACTAACAAGGCACTAGCTTCTCATTCTATTTGCTGATGGTTTTTTTCTGCCTTGGGAGGCATCTGAAATCCTCCTATTTACAATCTACAGTGTAAACACTGAAACACTGTGCACAGCGATGAACTCCCTGCGGTGGTTGTGCAAATTACCGCGGAAATGGTGCTCAGTGAATACAAATTCGGGAGGATGCTTGAATTGGAACAGACTTCAGGTGACGTTATTGGACTACAGAGATAATTTGGGACACCCCATGACTCAGAGCCCTAATTGTTACAGTTAATAACTAGGAAAAAAGGTAAATAAGTGTGAACTGCTCGACAGGCTTAAAGATAAGAGGTAGTTGCCAACCTACCAAGGAAAAATAGGTTGAAAAGACATTGAAACGACAACATGATTTACATCCAAAACAATATCTACATTTGGTTGAAAAGTGAAACGCTGTAATTTTTTTAATTGTTGAAAACTGTGTTTTCAACGTCTATTATTAGACTAAAGTGGGACAAAATCAGACACACCGAACAAAGCCCAATTTTCAACAACTAATTCTGGACTAGATTTAGCCTAAAAATCAAAGTTTAGATGACATCCGTTGTTTGGAGGGAAGGGCTTTCAAACTGAATGATCATGAAATCTGGATTAATAGATTACTTGTTGGTTTAAAGCAAACATCCGAATCATGAATAATGTCAGATTCTGGATCCTTTATTAAATCCCCAACTTAACAGTGACAATTGAGCTTTTGCTTTATATTACATTAACATTAGAATTACGAGAAAGATACACTTGCAACATCCTTAAATATATTCCATGAGCTTAATTATGCTTTCATAGTAATTATAAAAAATAAAAAAAAATAAAAAAAAAACATAGCTTGTGAAAAGACCTCTGGAAAAAGCAGAGCACATAAAAACATAGAAAAACATTTTAGGAATGATCTTTATGTCCGAAATGTGTGAAACATTGTTATGTTGCTGATTAGACAATGCTGATGGGAAGGATGGTGATAAAAGAACCAAAGCATTGAGGAGGTGGGCCAACAAAAAAATGACAAGAGAGTGTGTGGGTGTTAAGGTTGCCAAATTGGAGCCTGTTCCCAAGATGTAGCCAGTATTTAACATTAAGGACCCCATGGTGGGAGTGGTTGAAAGGCTGGGTGACAATTGGCTGCGTTGTTCCACTCACTCTGTAATTAACCCATAGTCAATTAAGTCTCAATGATGGGCCACAGGCAGATGAGGGCTGTGAGCGCTCTGTCAGATCCCACTTTCCATGTGACAGAAAAAGAGTAGAGGGCCTGTTTTTCACGCATGTGTTTGTCCCCGACCAAAGCAGCCTATTGTCTCATCAAGCTGAAGAGTTTCGATAAATCTGTCACTGGAAAGTTTCGGCACTCCGTGTTGAAAAATAACTTGCCTTAAATTTGTTGTTCAAAGAGAATCTGTCTGATCCACGGCTCCAATTTGTTGTTTTGTTTTGTTTTTTTTTCTACAGGCAGACGATGCCATCGCTCCTGTAACGGACGCTGCTGGGGTCCCCAGGAAAGCCAATGTCAAACATGTGAGTATGAAGTTTATTTCACCCTCTACCCTGGATACCTCTCAAATTTGTTCTGCTTTGTCTTTCCAGTAGCTTTTGGTAGGTTTCAGTCAACCAGATAATACTTGATATACAGTGATGAAATATACAAAGACTTCTCCAGGCTTTTCTAAAGTCTCTCAAAAGTGTTGATTTAGACTTTATCTGCGTTTCAATTATTCTCTGTCCAGCGCTTGTGCCAGACTATGCAGTGGGTCCAACAAAAGGCCTTTCTAGGTGGGTGTCTGGGACCATGACATTTCCATTGTGTAGTTAAAAAAAGTTGGACATGAAAGGAAAGGTTGAGTTGAAATTGTCTACAGTTGGAAAAAATTTGTCTTTTCAGGCAGCCGGTGCTAAAATACATATTTCAGGTGTTACCATTGGTATTTCCCATATATATTACCAAAGCAAAAAGGATGAAATGTGGTTTATTCCCAAATATGAGTTAATACAAGGTGTCTACAATGACTTGCCTCTGAGAGCATGTACCTTACCCTCATTGGAGAAGAAATCTAAAGGATTTAAATATCATTTTATCTTATTCCAAAACTTAAGGCCCAGTGAATAAACAAATCCATGGCCTTAAAACCTCAACATATATGGCCCTGTTGATTATGCCCCTAACACAAACCAGTCTTCAGATTGGCCCGGACATGCTTTAAACAGGGCGACACGCCTGGCATTGCAGGATCTAAGTAGTAGTTTCTTTCCAGGCTGGCTATATGCTGGACCAAGAGGGGGTGGTACCCCTTCAAATAAATGCCTTGCCCCCTCAAATCAAACCTGCCAAAGTAACTGAATATCACTCAGGTTCTGCTGCACATTGCGCTACATGGGCTCTGATCTTTTCCTGTCTGTCTGCAGCCCAAACCCCTACCCTACCCCACTCTTTCTAGTAATGACCAATCAGTGTGTAAGTAGCATGACTAGCAAATAGTGTCATATTTCTCCCTCAAATGACAGAAAAAGAAGAATCAGTAAATTTTGAGGAAGTAGAAAAGCTCCATGAAATTCAATATAGTGATATGTTGTGAGACATTTTATTAATAGCGAAGTATAAAAAGAGATGCAAATATAGCATAAAATATAGCATCTGAGAATGCTTTGCTGTTCATCTCCCAATGTGATCCTTTTACTAGAAGAGTTTCTCAATCATATAAGTACAGAGAGACCTGAGTGACAGGTGGATAATAGACTAATGTCGCAATACACTGTACAAGTTTTTGCCTTTTCAAGCCGATTCTTCAGCCCAATTTTTTGGATTGGGCAGAGTTTCAGCTTCATTGTGTAGTATACAGAGGCCAATCAGAGGCGATTAACCACTCAGGACCACCTCCCAATCGGGAATTATAAGGTTGGGGAAAAAAATCAAACATGTTGGAAATGCGGTAGGCCTTTATGAGGTGTTTATGAGCAAATGCTGCTATTGAAGCAGAGCTACGAGCGTTTAGGAGCTGATTTACCAGAATCTTGCACACTGCGCATGTGCAAACAAGGGAAGACTACTTCTTCTTCTTCCATATTGACGAGTCCAACCAGTGCAATCTTTTGTTGCTGAGTCGACGTGTGGTTTTTTGACGTACAGTGTGAGCAGTTAGATCTCATCAGAGCATTGGGTTGTACAGTGTAAACACATACACTATGAGCTGGGAACTGTTAAATCCTGCAGTTCGTTGTACAGTTAGAGCTGTAGCTGTGTACAATGTATGCCTGCTGTAAGCAACAATAATGTGTTGTTTTTTTTCTGGTTTTTATGCTGTTTGAAAAATCATTACAGCAGCTTTTACTAAGCTTTCCCCTCTCAGGATTTAGTAGTTCTTAAAGTCTCTACATTAATTTTCTCCTCAGTAATTTCATCAACTATGTAACTGATTTGTGGAATAAAATTTTTAAACAAAACACCCAAACGAACAAAGAAAAACAGAAAAAATTTGTGTTTTTGTTATATTTTATTTCACTTTTCAGTTGTTATTTTTACTAGGCTCAAGATCCTTTAAAATGAATATAGGCCATCCACTAAGATAAATGTTAAGTTGGTTCTTCAATATTATTATTTATCATCATTTTCAGTTTCCCGCCTTAAAGGATTGCCAACTTCTTGTGGTTATGGGTGTGTGTGCGTCAATAACCTAAAGAACTATGCAGACGCTTTAGTTTAAGTGTGACACCAAAGTTTGGGAGGTCTTAGTGCACAGAGGCATTTTTGTGGTGTTGGACACAGTGTTTTTCTTTGTCTTTCAACATTCCTCTTGCGGAGGTTTGAAGGAGGACAGCAGTAGATCAGAGACACCTGCGGGGCAGAGTGCAAAAATTGGCCAGAGGCAACAAAAACTGGCCGGTGTCTATAATGGATATAAGGGCGGACGATGAAAAGCATTTTGACGGATCAATTAAAACTACTTTTTTCAAAGCCACCTAAAAACATCTTGAGAGCGTTTGTAAAAAAATGTTCTCTATATTCTATTTTGATTGAAAAACCATTTGTCTCAGCTGCATCCTTTCTACCTAGCTCACAATCACAACCGGTCCATGTTTGGTTACTGCAATGCAATGTTACAGAAAATTTCAGATTTTTCAACTTCCGTGGTCACCAATTCACTCTCACTGTATGGTGCCGCACAGTGAGAGGGAAGCAATGGAATTTACTGCTGCCTGGGCGGTTTGGATAGCGAAACTCTGTAAATCCACTGCCCATTTCACATTTCAATTCAATTTCAATTCAGGTTATTCATATAGCGCCAATTAATAACACATTGCATCTCAAGGCACTTTAAAGTTCACCACGAACTTTACATTTCACCACAGACACTGCATTCAGTGTGGATGGACCATAAGACACAACCTTTGAAAATAAGTCATACAATACATAAATTCATTGACATATGCATTATATTAGTTCAGTTTTGTGTGGTAAATACATTGCATTGGTTTTTTAACTCATTCTAAACTTTACCAGCAGAAGTACTATTTTAAGACTTGTGTAGAGTCATAGTTTTAAAAGGTATAGAAGGTACATAATTGTGTTTTTTTACTATTTTAATTCTACTTGGATGTAAACTACGTTGTGGCAGCTGTGGTTGTTTTAAAAGGCTTTATAAATAAAGTTGAGTTGAGTGTAATGATGCTTCAATAAATAAATTGTAGATATAACTATTTGACTTTACTTTTATTTATTTAATTTTTCAAATTAAATTCACATCAGTCATGACAGTTTCTAAATGTTAAATTTTATATTTAGCAGCATAGTAATGCTAAGGACGCTGTGTTCGTCAAAGTTGGACAAATGCATAACTTGCTCTAAATCTGTTTTATCTTCATATAGACAAGAAAAATATACGACATTATTCTCTCTGGCTCTGGTTTCAAAATCCGTTTTCAAAAGTTAACTCAGAATAAAAGAAAGATCTATTTTAGTCATTTGTTGCTGCCGTTGCTACATTATTAAAAGCTGATGATTTAATAAACTGTCTCTCTAGCAATAAACAGGCAGAATATTCTAGAAAGCAGATCAGAGAAACTAGACGAGTGTTAGCTGTTTCTACGGTTACGTAATGCTGCTTTTTAGACAGATCCTTTCCTGTTTTTACACAGACTACTAAACCACAGAGGCTTGTTGTTGTTTCACTTCGTCATCATTATGTTCACAGCTTAGCATGGAGGGAGCCCAGCAGTTTTTAATGCCCAACCCGCAGACCCTGCTGATTGTTGGCTGTTATGTTCTCTCTAGTGGGTAGAAAACTGCTTCTTTAGCTCTTGTCGAGGAAATGTAATGCTAAAGATACAAAGCAAAAAGAATATATAAAAATACTTTTTAACTAGATTTAATAAGCCAATTTCTTTGAAGGAATAAACTATTGATTTATTCCCTTGTGGAGTGCACCCTTCTAGGGAGGTTTGACTATTAAAACTTCAGGGTTTGACCTTTCGGGTGAAATTCATGGGATCCAAAGAAATGTTTGATGCCTTCAGGAAGATAAATTTTGTTTGCACCTTCTAAGATATTTAAATAAGAAAAAAATATATTCTACAAGTGACAGATGGTCAAAGCAACGTTCAATGCTGTTACATCCTGAATGCAGACCACACAATGCTAAAAGAAGTCTCCAAAAACACTAAAATGTTCTCCAAGGACCTACTGCAGGCTTTCCCAGGTTAGTGAGACATAAAAATGCTTGTATGATGGTCTAATTAGTTTTACTGTCATTGGAGAAGAACAAGAACATTCTAAGGGAAAACATCATGAAGGTCAGACTAAAACTTTTCATGCTTAAAGACCTAGACTTGTGGAGTCATTCTATTCGGGCAATAGGTCTGGCTAATATAGACCAAAAATTACACAGATATGTGTTTTCTTTTTAATACAGTAATTATGAAACTTTGTCTCAAATGTCTTTTTAACAAACAGCTGCAGACAAACACGACAATTGGCTGGAAAAATAGTCTAGTAGTATACATGTAGAAAACAATTGTTGGTACACTTTTTTAATAAACGGGTAGTTCAAAAAGAATCTTGAAATTTGAAAATAAGATTTTAGAATACAGCAAAGTCACTTTCAAAACCTTTCTTTAGAACATGTGGTTTTCAAATTTCTTCTCTAAATTGCTTTTTTTCCCAGATTCTTTTGACAAAAAAAAGTGTTCTTTGTTTGCAAGTAACGGAGCAAAATTCACAATTTACACAATCTATATAGGTTGTGATCTTTGTGAAATAAATCATAACATCTCTAGAAGTTTATATACACTCACCGGCCACTTTATTAGGTACAACTGCTCGTTAACACTTAATTTCTAAGAAGCCAATCACATGTCGGCAACTCAGTGCATTTAGGCATGTAGACATGGTCAAGACAATCTCCTGCAGTTCAAACCGAGCATC
>NW_015150548.1:1317471-1323492 GCF_000732505.1 Cyprinodon variegatus
TTGTTTGTCAGTGTGGAGCTGCACATGTTCCGTGCAGAAAATTAAAAGTACAGACACACATTTCTCTAGCTTTTACACAACCTAGTGGTGATATTTATCTATATTAGCAAACCCTTGCCAGTAGAAACTGTCACTTGTCCACTACTTGGAGCTGTCCTTGTAGTTACAAAAATTCTGCCCGTGTGCGCACAAGCTAAAATGACGTAATTTGACGTATTAAGCGTAAATCTTTAGTAAGCTGACTTTTAACAGGGTGAATGTGAAGGAAACTCCAAAAATCTCTTAGCTTGAAGCCAGTTTGAAGGGTTATATTAGCTGTTAAGTATTGGATAAGATGTTCTAGCTATTTTCTTCTTAAAAAGAAAAAAAAAAACAATTTTTCAGCAGTTTTGGATTGTTTTCTTTTCTTATTTTGTTCACACAAATGGTTAATTTTGAAATACAAGGTTTGGTGAAATCACCTGTTTAACAGAAAGCAGAATCCTTAGAACTGTGATGGCACAAGATAAAGTATTTCCTGGTATTTTTATCTTTCTTGCAAAAAAAACTGCCCCTTTTCCTTGAGCACCAACATGCCACCTCTAATTTATACCTGCCAAACACAATTTACAGCTGCCTGCCACTAAACTAGAGCTGGAGGATTGTCTTGCTCAAGGACAACTCTATGGCAGGTATGGCAGGTGTTAAGCGAAACACAGGGTGCTTCATATTTGTTTTTTATATTTTTTTTACGTCAGAGAGTCTGTAAGTATATCCTCACAAATCCACTTGTCTTGACCTTTAAGAAGCAGAAGCCTTTAATTTCATTTGTCACATAACAGTCGGGAGCAGCTATGACTTGAGATGAAGGTTGAGGGTGGTGGTATTGTCTCTTTTAGGGGTGTGTATGTCTGTGTGTTTTTGTGTGTCAGACCTTTTAAAATTCGGTCTTTTTATTTCTTGGGCAGTGACAAAAACGGTGTGTGCAGAGCAGTGTGACGGTCGATGCTTCGGGCCTTACGTCAGTGACTGCTGCCATCGAGAGTGCGCCGGCGGCTGCTCTGGCCCCAAGGACACCGACTGCTTTGTGAGTCTGAACTTTGTTTTCTTTTACTTTTCAACATTATATCTTATGATTCACATTACCTGTGGTGCTTTGCATTTTTCACCATGTTCGGTAAAAACCTCTAACTTCAGTTTTTATTTTTCTTGGTTTTGTTTTTAAATTGGTTAACCTAAATGAAGTCTTGTGCTACTTATTTCCTTCAAAAGGTAGCAAATTTATTAGGAGAGTGTTGTAAAATCCAAGCCACTTCACAAAAAGGTGTTAAGAAGTTTAAAGCAGTACCTCAAAGCTGGAATATTTCATAAAGGATTGTAAATGGAGAGAGTAATTACATGTAAATCCACCTAAATTGGCTTATATGGTAGAGAAGAAGTTTCATCTAGAGATTCATTATCACCTCTATGCCTGTACAAAAAGTATAAAAACAAAAGCCATTTAGTCATCCTGTTAAGCCATCGTGTTTGAGCAAGTTTATAAATACTTCCTAATAGTGTTTAGATTCTTTTTGAGCCTTAAGAGAATTTCAGCATTGAGTAGATGTGGCGCCATCTGCTGGCAGTTCCGCATAACTACCAGAAAGTGAGATTGCGACTGAAATGAACAAATTAAAAATAAAATGACAAAATATAACAAATAATACTCCAGCAGAACAAGATAATGATTTAGAAAAATATTGCATCAAACAGAATGAGCTACTTGCATATGATGTGTCCACTATGACTAAGGATTTTAAGGAAGTAGCCCAAAAGCATATTATAACTCTAAAGGAGCTGTTGAGATGAGTTTTTCCAGACTGGGCTGGTTTCCACCCAATTCGGCCTCCGTTGAACATATTTCACAGAATTTGTCTCTTTTTCGGTATTATTAGGAAATCTAGCATAATAGCTGTCAGCGTGTGCCCAAAAAGTGACCAAACTTTTCAATAAATCATATGCTGGCTTTTAGAATTATTTATTTTCTAAATGTGGACATTATATCAAACTTGACATCATCAATTAGCCAAAGTCATTTGTTAAAGAAGACTCGCAAGAACTGAACTAAACTAAATTTTTATGGCAAAAAATTTCTGCAAAATATTAGTCACTGGAAATTGTGTGTCTTGCCTGCTCAAAACAATGGGAAAATACACTTATTTTTAGAAAAATTGTTTTAATTTTTTGTAGTCTTTATTGTTAGCTTTTGGTTTTTCAGTAGCATCGCTTTGAAGTGAGGAAAAAAACATACAAGAAAATGACAGACTGGGCCAGTAGTGGATTGCCATTGTCTCAGATGATAATCTAAAGCTTAATTCAAATGAAGTTTGAGTTTTAATAGAACAAGCGCATCTTTGATGAGTAAGTCTCCATTCAACCCTGTTTTAGTATGGGGAGGAGTTATTTCATGCATAAGTTACTTGCCGGACACATGGTTTTCCTACTGTTACAGTCCATGACATGAAAGCCCTCATGAGGAGAATTTGAAAAAGAAATGGTTTTGGAGGCCTAACGGAACAGCTAAACAAACAGTAAACAAAGGAGATGGTCTACCGCAGCTTACCAAGTTAGCATCTCCCAGTGAAATGGGGAAATAATGAAGAAAATTCCAAGATCGAGTGTGAAAAATGCAAATAATATTTAAGTCTTTGAGTTATAAGACTGGAACTGCATTGGGAATACAGTATGAATCTTGTTGTTTACTGAGGCGGTGGCTAAAGCCGAGTCATTCAGATTAGCCTATTTATACTGATACCCCTCATAGAAATGCTGTTTGTAGTTTATACAGTCTAAATATGAATCACTGTATAGATAAACAGATGAATTCTGCAGTAATGCATATAGATGGCTCCACGTTTTTTTTATATATAATTGCACCCAGTGCAGAAATTCCATTTAGGCTTAAGAAAGGACCATCTAACTGTTATTGTTTCTAAGCCTATTTTAGCAGTATCAAATGTTGGCTAATCTTAACTGTGTAGGCCAATAACATGACTAAGCTCCTTTAACCTGGACCAGCAGGTATATACAGCATTTTTGTAAAGCAGTAATAAATAAAAGCAGTGATAAAACAAACTTGCAGCTGCACTTAAAAAGATAAATAAATAACAACACATCAGCAGTTTCCCTTTTGGGAAAAAAAAAACTAGACATTAATCTGCAAAAAAGGTCAGTGCAAAATTACGCGCATTATGGACAGTAGTTTGCTTCATCTTTAAAGTTGTAAAGCCAGCATTATGACAAATGTTGCGACATTGTCTCACCCAAAATAAATTGCAGGAATATTGATACGTTTTAATATGTATTTGTAAAAGAAGAGTTGAAAAATTAATTTCATTAGACTTCAAAGGTGGTGGTTGTCATTCTTAAATTGTGTATTCAAATGTACTGCAAATGATTTTTCATTGTTCTACTGCTAAAAAGATTTTATTTTAAAATAATCAGAAACTTGATTAGATCAAAGTAAATTAATGTGTTTGAATCGTCCAGTGAAACTACAGGCTTAAAGAAATAACAGATTATAACTAAAGGCAGGCTCTTTATCCAAGACTTTTGCTAATTTGGGATTAAATGATTACAAATCATTATTCCCTACATTTAAAGAAGCATCGTTGGACGTAGTCTAGGTTGTGTAAACCGGTCACACCCCTGCTCTTTTAGCTCTATGGTATCAAATTCCACTTTTAATCCAATTAAAAATACATCAAATGTGACAAAAATTGGGGAAAAATAAAGGCACAAATATACATTTAGAAACTCTGTGCCTGCTGATAAACAGTTCAACCTTTTTCAAGCTACTAAAAGTTTTCCTTGATCAAATTTGGGATTTCCAGTTATAATTGTGATCCTTTTATTAATCCAACTTTTTTTCTTGTTTTGCAAACGCGCGCGTCGACAGAGATGATATTGCTGTTGTAATTCACCTAAAGGCTCGTTCAAATTCAATTACCGGCGACGTGGACGTCAAGATGCTTAAAAAGGGAGGAAGAGGGGGGCTTTATAGGGAGAACATTACGCCGTTTACATCACAGCCATGGATCAATGGCTTTCATTTATCTCCCATTTGGCATCCAGAGAGACAAGGAGCGGCCGCCTGATTCGCACGTTGGAATCGGGCGTAAAAATGATCTGCTGCCGTAATATTCCTTCACTCGCAGCGAATTATCCATGAAATTTCATCTCTCCGTTCTCCATTACCTCCACACCTTCCAGAAGGAGATGGAGGGATTGAGTGCACAGGTCTCAATGTGGTTTTACATTTTTAACACTTGGAAGCTCAAATATTTAAAGATACTAATATAGATCAGCTTAAATTCAAGTCAGCAACAATTCACAACTAATGTTATAAGGCACTATAGGAAAAGAACCTGTTATATACTGCATAATCTTTGATGTGAGGTGTATGGGCATTTGCCCAGGGAAGCATTAAACAGGAGGGCGCACAAGCATTACATAAAGAGACGGTTGGTGAACAACCTTCAGGTGCATTAGCGGCACCAACTGTTGAGTAAGACAATGGCTTCATCTCGTGTTGTAGATTCCATCTTGGATTTTGCAAAGTTGTAACTTATATTCATAACTTCTACACTGGAAAAAAATTTAAATCTAGGTAAGTAATTGTTTCTTAAAATAAGTGCATTTGTTCTTGGATTAAGGAGGTAAGAGAGACATTTTGCCAATGGAACAAGACAATTTACATTTAAAATAAGAAAACGCAATCGTGTTGTCTTATTTCAAGTGCATTTTATCTAATTATCTTATTTTAAAATTAAAAATACTCATTCCATTGGCAAACTATCTCACTTACCAGCTCAAATTAAGATTAAATACACTTAATTTAAGAAATTTTTTACTTATTTCTAGATCGTTTTTCCAGTGTACATCCAACATTGTATTCTAACACTTGAAACAACTGATGTCACATATAACCATAAGTTGAGGACAAATTTATCAATCTTAAATGAATGAACGTTTACTGACTTGCATTAAAACACCCTCACATATTTTTATTCACATCTGTCATACCCATAGTCGCTAGACAGCTTTCACAATCATTGTGATGTGATCCCTGAATTATATGGAGGGCCACAACATTTATGAAATAAATCAATGTGAATGTACCACAAAATAAGTAGCTGTAACATATATATATATATATATATAACCAGACAGTAGAAGGCAGTAGTGATAGATGTGGCAATCCCAAACGACAGCAACACCAAGAATAAAGAACTTAAGAAATACCAAGGGCTGAAAGAGGAGCAAGAAAAGATGTGGAAAGTAAGAACAGCAGTGGTGCCAGTGGTAATTGGAGCACTGGGGGCTGTGACCCCCAAACTGGGAGAGTGGCTACATCAGATTCCAGGTAAAACATTAGAGGTCTCTGTCCAGAAGAGCGCAGTCCTAGGAACAGCTAAGATACTGCGCAGAACCATCAAACTCCCAGGCCTCTGGTAGAGGACCCGAGCTTGAGGATGACACATACCACCCCACGAGGGGTGAGAAAACAGTTTTTTTTAATATATATATATTAGGGGTGGAACGGTTCACAAAATCCAAGGTTCGGTTCGATTCACGGTTTCGTGGTCATGGTTTTCGGTTCGGTTCGATTCGGTATATGTTGATTGTTACACCGAAATCCCATAAAAATCTATGAAATTAATGAAAAAATGCCCCAAAAAATAATGGATTGTAATTATTTTAAATGATCCGCGGAAACCCCGGATCATTTCCGTATGTTTTGCTGCTTTGAATTTAATCATCTCGTGCATGCCCTCTACCATCTCCAAGGGACTCAGAGGGGAACGGACAGGAGCCACAGTGGGGGGCTGTAGGCTTTGCTTTGAGCACCCGGTCTGGAGCGCCGCGGGGCGCAGTGCTGACGGAGTTTGTGGGATTTCGGGGTTAGCATGACATATTGGTCATGTTGCTGTTAGCATAAACAAAACGTGTTGCACAATGCTTGCACACTGTTGCACTTTTATCCACAACTTTCTTTCCGCC
>NW_015150548.1:1323517-1337015 GCF_000732505.1 Cyprinodon variegatus
CCCCACGAGGGGTGAGAAAACAGTTTTTAAATATATATATATATATTAGGGGTGGAACGGTTCATAAAATCCAAGGTTCGGTTCGATTCACGGTTTCGTCGTCATGGTTTTCGGTTCGGTTCGATTGGTATATGTTGATTGTTACACCGAAATCCCATAAAAATTTATGAAATTAATGAAAAAATGCCCCAAAAAATAATGGATTGTAATTATTTTAAATGATCCGCGGAAACCCCGGATCATTTCCGTATGTCTTGCTGCTTTGAATTTAATCATTTCGCGAATGCTCTCTACCATCTCCAAGGGACTCAGAGGGGAGCGGACGGGAGCCACAGTGGGGGCTGTAGGCTTTGCTTTGAGCACCCGGTCTGGAGCGCCGCGGGGCAGAGCGCTGACGGAGTTTGTGGGATTTCGGGGTTAGCATGACATGTTGGTCATGTTGCAATTAGCATAAACAAAACGTGTTGCACAATGCTCGCACACTGTTGCACTTTTATCCACATCTTTCTTTCCGCCGTCATCGTGGGTCACTCTAAATGCAAAGTGGTTCCATACAGCAGACCTATAAAGTGCTGCTGGCGCGTCTTCCAACTCCTGTTCTTTCCCACTCGCCATACCCACACAACAACTGATTTTTTTCCCTGCTACACCCGGCTAAGCTGCTTCGATTCTTCTTCTTCTTGTTTACTACTGGTGGTTGGCTTTGGTCGCAGTACCGCCACCTTCTGCTCTGGACTGTACACGCTTCACCTATTAGAAAAAGGAGCAGCGCATGAACCGAACGAAACACACGCGAATCGAACCGAGACAGTCGAACCGAACGGTTCGGACGGTTTTCATATATCGTCCCATCCCTAATATATATATACATGTGTGTGTTGTCAAAGGCCTTCTCAATGTCAAAGTCTCAAAAATGGGAAACCGTTTGTTACCAATTTAAAATGATTTTATTAATTGGGATGAAAAGTGTCGATGTACCTGAAAAAGAAAATTGGTCGGTTGTTCTGAAATAACAAGATCATTCTTTGTTCATGGTTGTTTTTTCTGAACTAACGCGATAAACGGTAAAGAAAAGAGGAAGGTGGGAAAGAAGTAGCACCCAACTAGCAGGTGTCTTTGCAAAGTTGACAAACTAATAGTGATCACATCTACCTACCTAAGCGACGAGAATTCCCCAGTGTCTCAGTCCTCAATGAAAGTAAAAATTCATAAGTCTCAACAAATCACAGCACGGACAAGATTAACATACATCCTCTATGGAACCACAGTGGCACTGTATCTCTAATTCAGAAAAACAGAGCAATTTCTTTTATTTCTCTGCGATTACAAAATGCTTCCATACTAAAGTAAAAGCCTTCTTCCTGAATACACACAAATCCCTGAAAGCCATTTATTGTGACTTTACTTGTCTTCTTTTTGCAGGCTTGCACTAATTTCAACAACAGCGGCGCATGCGTCACCCAGTGCCCCCAGCCGTTTGTGTACAACCCCACCTCCTTCCAGCTGGAGCCCAATCCCAGAGCCAAGTACACCTATGGAGCTTTTTGCGTCAAGAAATGCCCCCGTAAGTCAAAGGGAGACTAACCGTTTGCTCTGGGTTCATAAAGGTGTTAATTAAGTCTTATTGAAGAAGCACATATTTACCAATCAAGGCTGAAATTAGACTCCAGAGAGTTATTTAGAAGCAAGATGAGTGGCTCTAGCCTAAACAAATGCTGCATCTCAATTAGCTAAGTCACTACACCATCTGCTTCAACTTATGTCACTGGAAAAAGCAAATCTTAGTTCTTTCATTCACCGTTACTGAGGGTCTGGAGTGCAGAGGCAATTAGCTGAGACTGAATTAAAATCAACAGATTGCATATTCAAAATCCACTGATCATTGAATGAGAATGCACGAGACATTGATGTTTCCTTCTAATTATCATCCATTTCTTAGGATCATCAGAGTAATTTCCAGGAATTGTTTTCCTTGTGACTGTTTTGGCGCTGAGGCTGGTGAGGCCAGTATGATCTTATTTCCATTTGCTTCTGGCAGATAACTTTGTGGTGGACCACAGCTCTTGCGTCAGAGCGTGTCCCAGCAACAAGATGGAGGTGGAGGAGAATCGGATCAAAATGTGCATTCCTTGCACTGACATCTGCCCAAAAGGTGAGTCATGTGATCCAAGCTCAGTGTTATTTATTTATTGTTTTGTTCATTTCTTAAATGATCCCAAAATATTAACGTCACCATGATTACACAGCAGAGCTGTGCAGAACAGAGAATATTGCTTTCTGGAAGGTAAAAACACCATAAATGAAGGTCACATGTTTGATCCCAAACATCAGTCAATGTGTTAATTAACAGAAAATAGTCTCCTAATGAGAAATAGGTACCTGCTCAGTGATTACAAGTCGTTATGCCAGAGAAGCACAAGCTAAAAGCGAAAAATGCCTGATGTGGAATTAAACGGCATTAGCTCAACTCAGAAGATTATCCTCTTCATCATATTGTTCTCACAAAGGTAACTGATCTGCCCTTTCTCTTTCAGAGAGGAAGGTAATAATGTTTTCCTTCAGGTACCCGCCGATTGGCTAATCTCCTGATTATATTGTCACGTCACAGGGAACGGGGTTAATGAGGGATAGCCCAAGGAACTGTGGGAAATGATAACAAATTAACATTTCAGATATGGAATTGGCCGGTATAAATCACTATCAAAAAGTGGTTACACCGCTTAATGCCGGCCTTATTCATCATCCTTCCCTCTTTTTTCCACTTGTGTCTGAAACACTTGGCTCGCACTGGACTGCAAGTGTAATTAATGCAGATGTAATGAATTTATTATGTAGAGGGAATGGATGTAGATTGGTCTATGCTTTCATCGTGGGAATTCAAATGCATGGAAAAGGGCCACAGCCTTGCCTGAGCACCAAAAGGACTTTATTTTGATGAAAGGGAATGGGGGGAAAAAATCATTGTGGTAGGGGAGGGTCTAATCATTTCTTTGACGCTATACAAGGACATCTTGGATGTGCTGTGTACTTCATATCAACGTTGACATTATCTGGTTTTGATGCGTGACCTATGTGTTTTCTTCGCCAGTTTGCGACGGCATAGGAACAGGCAGCCTGCAGACGGCTCAAACTGTGGACGCTAGCAACATAGATAAGTTTGTCAATTGCACCAAAATCAACGGCAACCTTATCTTTCTCATCACCGGCATTAAAGGGTGAGCAACAAAATTAAATTTTTTTTCTTTCTTCAGTTCCTAATTAAAAGGAAATTCTTTGTCTTTGTTTTTTTTTTTTCTTCTTGATAACTTTCTTTGAATTGAGACCACATCTGGTTAATGATTAGCAGAAGTTAAATTTGCAAAGTACGACTTATAACTTAAAGCATAACTTATATCTTTTCATCCTAAACATCTCTTTAAAAGCAGGGAGGCTTGTGTTGACGCAATTATTCGACATTTAGGAAGATTATAACAAAGTGGACGTTTTATTGAACTACTGATTGGCGCAAGAGTTGAAAAGCCTTCATATAAAACATAAAAATCTGTCTCAGACTCTACAGACTTTAGTTTCCACAACTGGAATAAGACATAGTGGCTTTAATTTTTCATATGAAGGTTTTTATAACTGTTACCAACAGTTGTGGAATTTACTGTAACTACAGGTCTGTTATGTTCAGCATAAGTACTCCTCCCCTGTTAGGTGAAAAGTAGCATCTAAATGAACTGCAAGTCTGTTGGCACAAGGTCATTTGGATTGACAAGCTAGGCCTTACCTAGAAATGCACAGATCCATTTTTTTTACCGATACAGATACCTGGGCTGAGCATATTGGCCGATATCCAATACCCATCCCATTTTATTGCTGAATGAATATATTTCATATATCATAGCATGTAAGTCAAGACTTAAGCTTTGACATAAACTTTGTTAAAAAAAGATAACTGATAAACAAAGCTATGAATATTCTTTAAATTATGAATTAACACATAAGCAGCAAAAAGGAACAAATAACAGTGCAATGTTAGGTGCACTGGATTCTTCAAATCCGACATCAAATCACCAATATCAGATCTAGCTAATTTAGGCATGTCAAAGTCAGTCCTTAAGGGCCATTTTCCTGCAGGTTTTAGAAGTTTCCCTTCTCCAGCACACCTGATTTTCATTGATACCTGATTACCATGCTTTTGCTGAACTGCAATCATCAGAATCAGTTGTGCTAAAGCAGGTAAACTTCTAAATCCTTAAGGGCAGCCGCCCCTCGACGACTCACTTTGGGCATGTGTGAGCTAGGCAATATCAGAGCCAGTATCCAAACCAGGTGTTAAATAGATGTATCTCTCAGCTTAGATAGAGATGTTTGACCTTAACCTGATAAGAAGGCATATGGGGCTGACAAGAACAAGGTAGAGATGTTTGGCCTTAAGCCGATTGGAAGGCCATTTGGACAGACAAGACCAAGGTAGAGATGTTTGTGGTTAGGCTAATGAGAATGTCATCTGGACTGACAAGAACAAGGTAGAGATGATTGGCCTTAAGCTGATGAGAATGCCATTTAGACAGACAAGACCAAGGCAGAGATGTTTGGTCTGAAACCGATTAGAAGGCCATTTAAACTTACAAGACCAAGGTAGAGAACTTTGGCCATAACCCAATGAGAAGATCATTTAGACAGACAAGACCAAGATAGAGATGTTTGACCTTAACCTAATAAAAGGTCATTTAGACATGCAAGACCAAGGAAGAGATGTTTGGCCTTAGCCTGATGAGAAAGTCATGTGGATAGACAAGACCAAGGTAGAGAATTTGGGCCTTCACCTGACAGTAAGGCTAATCAGACAGAGAAGGCCAAGGTAGGAATGTTTGGCCTTAAGCCGATAGGAAGACCATTTGGACAGACAAGACCAAGGTGGTGATGTTTGGTGTTAGGCCGATAGGAAGGCCATCTGGACTGACAAGACCAAGGCAGAGATGTTTGGTCTTAAGCTGATAAGAAGGTAATTTGGACTGACAGGACTAAGATAGAGATGTTTGGCCTTAACCCGATGAGAATGCCATTTGGAATGAGAATACCCAGGTAGAGATGTTTGGCATTAAGCTGATTGGAAGGCCATTTGGACAGACAAGACCAAGGCAGAGATGTTTGGCCTTAAGTTGATAAGAAGGCCATTTGGACTGATAGGACCAAGATAGAGATGTTTGGCCTTGACCCGATAAGAAGGCCATTTAAAAAGACAAGACCAAGATAGAGATGGTTTTCCTTAACCCGATAAGAAGGCCACTTGGACTTGACAAGGCCACGGTAGAGATATTTGGCCTTAAGCCAATGAGAAGGCCATTTGGACTGTATATACCGAGGTAGAGATATTTTGTCTTAAGCCGATTGGAAGGCCATTTGGACAGACAAGACCAAGGTAGAGATGTTTTGGGTTAGACCAGTGAGGAGGCCATCTGGACTGACAGGACAAAGATAGAGATTTTGGCCTTAACCCAATTAGAAGGCCACTTGGACTGACAAGGCCAAGGTAGAGATGTGTGGCCTTAAAACGATGAGACAGCCATTTAGACAGACAAGACTAAGGTAGAGATGTTTGACCCAAAGCCAGTTAGGATTGGGCTCTGGTTACACTGTAACTGAGGTCAGATTAATAAGTTCAGCCAATAATAAAAGACCGTAAACAAAAGAACTGCCTTTAGTTCAGGAGGTAGTGAAATTGCCAATAAATTGGCAGTATTTCTCATTAGGTGATAGAACAAACCACAACTCCTTCCTGTTATTAAGTAGGCCATGAACTGTAAATGCAAATTAAATGATGTAGGTGATGAACCTTACTTTTAACACTGCATTCTTTACATGCTTAGTTTGTTTTTAATCAAGCTTATGGAAATGGAAACTTACTCTCTGCTTTGGTTGTCATTAGGGACATGTATCATGGCATTGGACCTTTGGACCCGGAGCGTCTTAATGTTTTCCGAACAGTCAAGGAGATCACAGGTGAAACTTTCTTATTGAAAGTTAAATCAGCTGAAGATAACAGTTACCGCATTTAATTTGTGTTCACTGTGTGCATCCTGTATGAGTGTTATATGATGGTTAGACAGACATTCAGTGTGTGGTTGTGTGTTTTATGCATTAGTTGTTAGAGCTCTAAAGGGATGAGTAAAACCTTGCATGCAAACCCCTTTCCGTCATATTAAACTGCAACTTGCTGTTGAGTTTCACAGCTAATGGAGTGAAACAGCATTTTCATTATGAAAACACCAGCAATAAAAAAGAGCAATGGCCTCTCCATCCCCCACCATTTCCCTTTCTATGCTGTTAATGTCATTTCCATAGCTGCTGATTTGATATAATCTGTCATTAAAGGCAAGCACAAATAGAAAAATTGTGCCAAGTATTAAATGCATTCTTTTAATTAGCGCAGGCTGCCTTCTCTTTTTGTTTACAGCAAAAAAAACAATGCAAGTTCCTGAAGCTCTTTTCCATTTCTTTTTTCTAAAGTTAAAGTCAAAGTTGTATTAGATGCCAAACTCCTCCATCTAATGTGTTTTAAGGGTTCCTCAACATCCAGTCCTGGCCTGAAAACATGACGGATTTGAGTGTTTTCTCCAACTTGGCGACCATCGGAGGCAGAGTTCTTTATAGGTAAGATCAGAACATGTACTTGAACATGTAATATGCATGCATAAATGCCCTGGATGAATAAGTGAGGATGCAGGTTATAATGGTTCTTGCTTGATTGCATTACTTACAGCTCGTTGGTAATGAAAATGCAACTTTCCCCAAAAGGATGACTTTCTTGTTTGGACATTTTGATTAGTTCTTGTTTTCTCCACTTACTTCTTGGAAGTGTGTTATATACTACTGGGAAGAATCTTTGTTTCTTCTTAAATGGTGGAAAATTTGTAAGAAAAATGCAGACGCTTTGGGGAATGGAGAGAAGGGAATGTTGTAGTTTGGCCGCACCCAGAAGAGGACGCCACTTGTCACTCTTATGAAAAGCTGTCCACCTAATTGCCATTCCCAAATGTCCCAAAAGGAGTCGGTTGTTATATCATTTCACATTGAATAATAACGATAGGGACAAAAAAAATTTGATTTAGATGGTTATATTGTTAAATTGAAATGCAAGCTCATTCAACCGTGCCTCATGGCTGGGTCGACTTCACTTTTTTTTAAAGGAATTAACTCGGGTTTAGGGTTACTTATAAGAACAAAAAGCCCATTAATTGCATACAAACAGTAGTTTTGTTTTTAAGCAAGGTTTAGATTTTAACCTGTTAACTGTAATGTCTCAAACTCTATGTTTTGCCTTCAAATTTTCGGCAATCTACTGCCAACTTAAGGCTATGTTTTTGGTTTTTTCAACTTATTGAATGTAATGAAATCAAATGTTATTTTTTCAAAGGACATGACATTCTTATTGCTTTCCCAGCAACTAGCCCAAAGAAAAGCATAAGTTGGTGCAGTTTGGAGGTGTTCCCCTTTTCTTTCTTTTTAATTTTCCTTATAGGAAAACTATTGTAAAAGGCTAGTTGTTTTCTTTTTAAATTTTCACCGGATTTAGTTTGAGATATTTTGCAAACAATTGGTCTGTAATTTTAAGAGCCATACACTCAGATATTTTTTTGTCAAATGGTATTCTAAGTGCAGTTTTTTTTTGTTGGTTGATCAAAAATGATGATTTAACATGACAAAACTGTTATGCATTTGACATCCTGAAACCACACCGTCATTGATCAGAAACTACTGTTTTCATGACAGACTCCAAGCTGCCTCCAAGTAGGAAATCCAAGTGATAAAACAACACCTAGTCTTATTAAAGCTTTAACCTCATGTTCTTCCACGTGGTTATTTTCTGTGTCTTTTGTCTTGGTTAGCCAGTATTCTTCTGTGCTTTTTACCATTTTAACTTTCACTCGCAGCGCGGGTGGTATTTCTCTGCTGATCCTGAAGCAGCGCTGGATATCCTCCCTTCACTTCCAGTCGCTAAATGAAATCAGCGCCGGAAATGTCTACATCATGAACAACACCCGCCTCTGCTTCTACAACACCGTCAACTGGACGTCACTGTTTAGGACCCCGGAACAAAAAGTCCTCATGCGCGACAACCAAGACCCAAAGAAGTGCAGTGAGTACCCATGGTCGATTATCAAAGTTTGCAAAAAACTACAACTCAAACAAGGCAAAATATTATTACTCTGATAAAAATTACAACAGAAGGGTATAAATGTGGATTATATTGTGTTCCATTATTGTTGCATTTGACATGTTTTGTTGTGGTGGTCTAGTGGTTAGGGCATAGAGCTTGGTATTCTGAGGTTGTGCGTTCAAAACCCATTCTCACAGACTGCCCCTCTGGGTCTCTGAGCAAGACCGTTAACCCCCGATTGCTCCCCGGGCACCCCATGATTTCAGCCCACTGCTCCCCAGGAGGATGTGTTATATGCAGAGGTAAATTCCTCCAATGTGAGATCTATAAAGTTAAATGGAAATTGAAAAAAAAAACTATACAATTAAGGTCTGCCTGAACGTTAACATCAATTTTATTGATCAAGAGCAAGCGTAATTATTGTATGGAGGACCAACTCTGCCATATTTAAAAATAAATACAGAAATAAATGCTTGGCTATGCCGAGAGAGGGCCGCTGCAGACGGGCTGCCGTTAGACCCGGCTGCCGTGAGGTTCGGAGCTCCGCTGGTTGCTGCGGTCCTCTCAAGTTCGGAACATTTTCTTTTAAATTACGCTTTGAATCTGTGAATCGGCCATATGGTGATGCTTAAAAGTATAAGGTTCTCACCTCAAATAATCTTAAAACATACTTTTATTGAACAACAGCAACAGAAAAGAGAACTTAGATTACACTTAGTACTCTGAGCTCTGTGAGTTAAGAAGATGGACCGCCAACCAATGAGCAGAAGTTGCCTCTTGAGGACGCACCCTCTCTTCATTTGCATAATGAGACAGAAATGCATACAGAAATGTAAAAAGGGCAGGCAGAAATAAAAAGCAGAATCCAGTCTTGTGTGACCTAACCAGAGGGAGGAACTCGTTGGAGGGTGGACAGGTTTTAATTTGGTTGGTTCCTGAGGCACTATGGAGAGGACTGTCACCTGGAATCCAGGAGGTCTTGAACGGAACTTGTGGAGCTTAATCCCCTGCTCGGTGTGAGACTCAAACAATCCTTCCAGGGGAAGAAGGCTAAAAACAACCAGCTTGCAGGATGGCTTCCTGCCAAAAGGCAAAGACAAAAACACAGTTAGAACTCAGAGAAACAAAGACTCAGTTAGACTCAGCTAATCTCTGCTTGGCTAGAGTACCCAAAACTGGCAAACTATCTGGCGTCGAGATTGTGACAGTCCACCGCTTAAGTAGTCCTCAGTGATGAACCAACCAGCCGCAGGTGTGCGAGAGGACCAACGAGAAGATGGCACCACCTAGTGGTGGAGGAAGAGAAAGACACAAAAAACACAACTCACACAAACTGGATTCCTAACACATGGTTCTGGGACGGATCGGGTATTGACGAGCAGCTGCACAAACACCATCTTTTTCATATAACTCTCCCCGCTTTGTCCGGTCCTCCTTATTTAACATGATTTCCACATTCTAATCCCTTTCAACACTGTGGTTTAAACTGAAAAGGTTTAACGTTACTCATTACTATTTTAGTTGGACTGGGCAACACTGCATGATGTCATATATGCCACTTACTCTAAATATATTGCAGGGTAAACAACATGGCAATGCCTGTCTCACAATATCTTTAAGTGTATTAAAACTAAACAGCTTACAGTATTTTTACTTTATTTTTACAACAAAAATAAATATTTCTCAAATAAAGTCTGTGGTTAGAGATAACAAAGGATCACTTTAAGAGCTTGTGAATGTGTGACTCTTTGTAGTTGGGAGGTAACTGGTAAAACCAAATCAAGAGCAGATTTCTTGTGTAAAGGTTTAATTAAAATGCCCTTAAAAGCTAGTTATAATGCATTAATAAATCAAAAGTAGTGTTTGATAACCATTTCTTTTGTGACTGTAAATTTAAATGTATTTCTATTTTGTAAGGTAATTTTGTAAAGCACTTTGTGACCTCTATGTCTGTGAAAAGTGCTGTATAAAAAAAACATTACTTAATTACTTACTTAATAGGTCCAAGACTGGCTTTCTTTATTAATACATTTGTCCTACATTAATCTTTTCTGTTGGACTGATTGTTGTAGTAGGAGAAGTCCCATGAACTTTCTTTTGAAATAATAGCTGTATTTATGAACGCTTTGACCATTTTATAAGTAGAAAGTTAATCAAATTGTTAATAATTTACTCTTTTTAATGACCAAAAGGTAATGCAAATAAAAGAATCTGATGTTTTTTTTCATTATTAATGATTTTTGCATTTTGAACCAAGCCTCCTCTGAAGGAGATACATTCATTGTTGATTGATTTGCCCAAACCAAAGCGATTCAACAATAATAGGGGGGGAAGCTGAGGGCACCTGCTCCTAGCTTTATTAGAGCTAAAGAAAATTGGTTACTTAAATTTGGTTAAAGCATTCTCTGATAAACACCAGCTATAATGAACCTACCTCTCAGAAACTCTGCAGCCAATTAATGTTCATTCAAAGGTTATTAAATTGGTTGCATTTAGAGAGAGGGGTGGTCATAAGAAAATGGTTTGTTTCCAGTCTCTGTATCAATATAGACCACAAATGTGAGAAAGACTAGAGGTCAGAGCCTAAAGCTTTATCTCTACTGAAAAAAAAAGAAAACTAATGGTTTTACTGACTGAACTTCAAATATAAAATCTAAACCTTTGTTACAATATTTGCAACAATAAAAATTCCTTAAACTAAAAAACCAGGAGACTTTCAGACCCCAAGATGTCAGTTCCCTAATGAAGAAGCTTGGACACTGAGCTATAAAGATAACCCTGGTCCTTATTTGTCACAGCTCTATAAACCTTTTAATTGTAAGGAGGGACTGAGATGAATCTGTGCCATAGAAAGCTTGGTTTAGGATTGACGTGTCAGCGAGGTCTGCGTGGCCAAATGACATCATCAGCGCCGTCTATGGGGACGGAGTTCCTGCACTGCATACTTAAGAAAATGTATACCGATGCAGAAGGATCTGTGCAGAAAAATAGCATGAGCAACAGCTCCTACCTGCGACATCCTGTGGTTTAAACCATAAATATCACTGCTATTAACAGATTGGACATCCTTTGAAACCGTTATAAACACCTCAGTTTTTTTACTTCCTCATGTAGTGGCCATTAGCTTGCAGTTTGTGCTGAACCCCACCTAGAATGAAGGAAAAGCCACACAGAGAATAAAAGCTTCAGATGCTGTTACAGGCGGATCAATTTTGTGTTGACGTGCGTCAAACGAGGCCCCGATATAAAGACAAACTAACTCATGACAAGCTTCATTAAGCATTTTGAGTCACATTTATTTTAACCCAAGGGTTAGGAAAGCATATTTATTGTATCGTATATATTAGTAGATTATTTATAGATTTAATTTTGTAATAGTTTGACAGGTAAGATGGTGGAGAAAGAAGGGAAGGAGAGCGACAAAGGTACAGGAAATAAACCCAGAACAGCCGCAGAACCTCCCAGCACCCAGATTTGGAGGATTTCAAATACCAGTGTAGTTGGTTTCTGTAATATCACAACATTTTTCTAACTTAATAAATGTGAACTGACTGTTGCAAAATCAGTTACACACTTTTCGCAAAGGAAAATTCCACTTACTCAACTACACTCAAAAAAATATTTAACCTAAGTTTGAGGAATGATCTAACTTTATTACATAACAAATTCAAATGTTTGTTCTTTAAATAATTTTGACACAAACCTATTAAATAAGCCTTACATCATTCACTTGTATAATAAAGCTTATTTATTTGAAATGCATAATCATCAGGTTTATGTATTTAGTATCACTAACGTATGCTTATCTAAAATGTATACATATGAGTTTATGTCAAATACATAAAGTTTGATTGAATTGCATAAAGGTAACCCTAATTATTATGCAGCAAATAAACTTTGTGTATTAGAAACAAATTCACTCATTCCTATTACATTTAGATAAACTTTAAGTCTAAATACATACACCTGATTATTACGTATTTGTTGTGTTATAATATGAATATTTTATTTTATCAATAAACCATCCTACAGTTAAAAAATAGTTGAACACTTGCACATTTAAAAGTATGAAAGTTTAAAACCATGTGGAAGGTGGTGAAATTCTAAACCATTAAAACTTTTCACTGAAACTTCCAACAAGAATAAAAAAAGTAAATAAATAAAACTCGTTTGAGTCTCCAGACATCAGAACCTGCATTTCCTTGTGGATTTAGGATCAGTTCCAACTATTTTTCCCCTACTTGATTAGATCTATTACTAATTCAAGTTTTTTTTTTCAATAAATAGAGTGTCTTTAACATAAAGAAGGAAAATATACAGTTCCTTGTTTAAGTCTAATCTTAAATCCTTGCAAACACAAAGTCAAACTGATACACCCATGTCCATGGCAGCAGAGTTCATTTCCAGAGTCATCGCTTGGATTTTCAAGGCTGTACTCAGCATTTCTATGACATTAACTCCCTGAGGGGTTCAGCTTCTCCTCAGGCATCACTATTGCTTATATTTCTCACAATTTCTTATTTTTATTTGATAATATCTTTGCTTTCCTGCATAGTTCCAAAAGACGTTGAGTTTTAGTATTTTTAACCCCCTTAAAAATAAATATAATTAATTCGCTTTAAGTTTATTTACACATATACAGGGGCTGGACAATAAAACTGAAACACCTCTCATTTTAGTGTGGGAGGTTTCATGGCTAAATTGGACCAGCCTGGTGGCCAATCTTCATTAATTGCACATTGAACCAATAAGAGCGTGAACGAGCTATATTCAGTTTAATTACAGTTTAAATGAATATTAGATTTAAATAAATTTTAACATTAATGATTTTAAACATTTTTAATTTTTATCAGGACATTTAATTTTACTTTTTTATTATTTATTGTGATTGTTGATATTAAAATCATGTTTTTCATGGAAGGCTCCAAAACTATTCAGCCGGTAAACCCCCCAAAAATCCAACTTCAACAGACCTGTGATCCCATAAAAGTACAAATAATTGCTTTATTTTTGTTTATACATGTTAAATGAAATATTTACACTCATTTGAAAAAATAAATTCATATTTAAATGAATATTCATCATTTAATTCATCCTGTTAACTCTATGTTTGGTTATATAAATAGACATTTCATTATGTATTTGTTCATTTTCAAATTAAATTGCATTTCCAATATTTTAATAAGTAAATCATGCCTTTCATGTATATCTGGATATATTTTTCCCTTCATATTCCTGAGGTATTGCATCACAATAATTGAGAAAAAATTCCCTCGCATTACTAGCCTGACGTAGTCCTACTCAATTCTAGTCAGAATGAGTCTGATACTGCTCCATAGAGCTGTGAAT
>NW_015150548.1:1338227-1349074 GCF_000732505.1 Cyprinodon variegatus
ATTGAGCAATGCCAGACCAAACTTCCCGACCTCAAACGTTGTGGGCGGGACTAAGTTCGGAATGGCACCCAGGCTATCGCATTACAACCATTTAACTACTTCAACATGAGGATAGCATACGATCGCAAATACTAGATGTTACAAATCCAAAAGAACCAAACATTTACCAGAAGCCAAACAGACAAAAAGAAGGAAAGGCTCTTTGGCACGTTGATTCGTAATGGCTAAAACAGGGAAAAATGATTTAAAAAAATTGAACGAGAACATGAATCAGAGTTCACCTTTGCTGCAGCTGAGCTTTAACCAGTTAATGAGTCCAGTGTCTGTGTTGGGGTTTGATTGATTAGAGCTAACACTGTCTACCCACTGTCTATGATTGAGCGCTCTGCTGTTGACAGGGGGTGCAGGGATTTCTTCTGTCACTCACCGGATGGAGGGAACAGTGACTCCATGAATTGCATTGATTGATGCAGTTTGACAGGAAAGAGGAGAACGGGGGCCAAGGATTCTGGTTTCTGATTTGGGTTCTCTCCATCAGTGGAGGTGTTGGGAATATCAATGGTTCCTTTTAATAAAAAGTTAATTTTCTTTATTTTCTTTCTCGTCTCAGCCCAGCAGAGTATGGTGTGTGATCGCATGTGTTCGGACGATGGCTGCTGGGGTCCAGGGCCCGACCAGTGCCTCTTCTGCCGATACTTTAAGCGAGGCCGGACCTGCGTTGAATCTTGCAACCTCTTTGATGGGTGAGAAATCCTTTCATCTTCCAAAAGACTCAAGAAACAAACTCCGTAGAAAATAAACTTCCTTTTATTTCTGCACACCAGACACCTATGGTTTCATGAAGCCACATTCATTTCTCTCAGCATGTGACATGCAGAGGAAATAAAATCAACTGAAGCTCCTTTAATACTCAGGAATGAAGTCAAAACATCCTCAAGGGCTCTGAAGGAGGAAATCTAATTGCAGATTGGTATGAATGTAATGAGATGAGCCAATAAGGAATTACACCGTGTAAAGCGTTGAAGGAACGTTTGGTTGGATGTTACATCCATCGAGCAAATTCAATTTAAATACTGTAGATGTTGGAGGATTAGATTGAATAAGGACCCATTTAGACTGACAGATTTGAATACTTACTGCTCTGGGCTGAAGGCTGATTGGAATATGTGACTAAAACCCTCCCCAATTCCTACTTGGAGTAGATCTTAATTCATTTCTGTAACTAATTTAATGTCTGCTGTACTTATTTCCTTCCGGGTTTGATTTGTTTTATGCGTATCGTCATCAAACAAATTTTTAAAACCAAAGACTACCTGAGTAAACCCGGCATGTAGATTACTAATGCCATTCTTTTAATGCCAATTGAGGAAAGCAATCCCAGCCAACGCGACCCAACGGAAAGACTAAATAACTGAGTTGTTTTTATCGTGAATGGACTATACCAACGCACCAAAGAATCGGACAAAAACTATGTCTGGATATTGACTACGCCATTTCTGATTGAAATTACATAGTCATTTCCTGACATTGACTACTCTCCAGGAATGACAACACCATTTCCTCTGATTGCTTTCTGCTGAGCTAGTCAGAGAGAAACCCTATAGTTTGCTTTTGATGTTTGTCCTGTAACATAACAAAAGTATATTTGACGATATTCTTGGGTGTTCTTGGAAGAGGACAGAATTTGTGTTAGTAAAGATCACCTAGATGCTAAAGCAACAAATGTGTCTCAAAACATTACACTTAAACCAGCAAGTTTGCACAATGACATCTTTTTTCATACAGAAAATATTTTCTCGATCATCTTAAAGATTGTTTTTCAGCAGCATTATATGTGTTTTTTCCTTAAGGTTTGTATATATTCTGTTTTCCCCACGTCCTGTTTTTATTAAATCACAAAAAAATGCCTTAAAGAACAGCGGTGAAGACATATTGTTCATCTATCAGTGTGAGGAAGGTAACAAAACCATTTTGAGACTTTAGGGATCCACAGTCAAAGTCTTTATCCACACATGGAAGACGCATAGAAGTTGAACTTTCCTAAAGAGGGTCACCCACCAAAATTACTCCAAGAGCACATCAGTTATTCATTCATGAGGTCAGAAAAACCCTGAGAGAAACTACTGTACTGTGATTGCTCCAGTTAAAGTTCTAGAGTTTTTGTAGCAGTCCTGTCCTCTGGTGAAGAGCGGAAGCATTTCCTGCTAAGGATTAAGCATTACATAAGCTATATCTCCTTTTTTTGGTCACAAATATAAGATTTCTGTTACATCTTACCTTTGTAACAAAACAAGTGGCAACTGCAGATGCTTTTTTATTTCCAGGTGAGAGCTGAGCACTCTCAGTGTGTTAAAAGCGGCTCCATGGTTACTATCGTTTTATTCCGTTGCCGATCAGACCACATTGTTGCCCTTTTAGTCGCTTTAGACCAAAGTTTTATTTTCTCCGTCTTAAATGGAGTCTGTGATGGGGTTTTAGGTGTGATTCCAGTCACCTATAAACTTTCTCTAATGGGTCAGTAGTGATGGAGACTTAACAAAGCAGCTGGGTGAACGCCCACGCCCAGACTATCTAACCTCAATCACTCTCTCGTGAACTAACAAATCGAGCCTGAAGAGGCAACTGTGGCAAATAGAGGAAAACTTCTCCCACATATTGGGCAAAAAAGATATTTAACCTTTCAACCTGCATAATTCTTCTTTGAATTATTTAGTTTGGGTAATGGTGTTGCTCTTTGGGATCCTGTGGTTAGACAGATCCTGCTAGAAATTTGGTTTTATATATATATATATATATATATATTTTTTTTTTATATATATATATATATATATATATATATATATATAGTTACTTCCACTTTACTGTCGGTAAAGAAGCTCTAACATAAATGGATATTTAAAAGGAAAGAATTTAAGTTTATTGTTAATTTACTCTTATAATATGGTTGGATTCATGAAAACATGTATGGTACTGATCTTAGAACTCAGACTGTTAAAAGAAACATGTGAGAAAAATTATTAATAATTCTTAAGACAATAATATAGGACCCTATTAAAACATCGAAATTGTGCCGTGAGTAGTCTCTCGGTTAAAAAAAAAAGCTTTTCTAGAGGCTAACCCTAAATGAATAAAGGAGGAACCGTTTTGAATGAGATCTGGTAGAGCAATCACACCAAAGTAAACCTTCCCTAGCAGCCCATCGTTTTGTTTCTTCTCAGAATAAGCCGTGATATGAAGCTTGTCTTTTCCCCTAGAGAGCAAGTGTATGTGCGTACAGAGAGGGTTTATGAGAGCATGCAACCCTTGGTCATGTTGACTCGTTGCCGGTGCTTTCCGGTGCCGTTTGTGGGAGGGAGGCTTTGAAGTTGCCAGGGAAAAAGCAGCTCACAGCGAGGCTTTGAAGAAGACGAGGGAGAGGCTCGTGGCAGGGAGCTTCTGAAGCATGCCTGCTTTCTGTACTGTACATACAGTGAAGGCATGATACTGCCAGGAGTATTCAGAATATCCACCTGTTGCACCAGCATTGAATTGCCTCATAAAATATCAATAAATGGGGGTGTTCTATACCCTAAAGTTCTGTTTGTGTGGTAATTGCTAGCACCACCTTGCTCCATTTACATTTTAGGCTAGGTGAGGCTAGCTGCCACTTTCTTTGGTTTTTTGACCACACTTCTGCTACAATTGTAATGAATTGTATGGGGGCAGGGTTACGTTTTTATAATGAGATTAGTTCAATTTTAAGCCTTTAATTAAAGATTGACAAGCTACACAATAAAACACTCTTATCATCCAATGAATTCAAATATTATTGCAAACTGACAGATGTCCAGAAGATCAACAACTTCCCAAAGTGAGAAATACTACAACTGTTCACAGAGAAAGGAGCACTTTTTCAGACAGTGTTGTACCTACACATGTTCATGTAGGCAGTCGAGGAAAAGAGATCTGATGTGGGAAGACGTGCATCAGTAAAAGGGATAACCGCAGCCTTAAGAGGATTGTTAAACAAAATCCATTTAGGAATATAAGGGGTACTTCAAGGGCAGTGGACTGAGCCAGTGCATCAAGGGCCACATTCCTGGTGTCAATCCAGTCCCAAATTGCAGACATCAGAGGTGTCTTACCTGAGCTAACAAAAAAATAAATAAAAAAATAGCTGGATTGTTGCCAAGTGGTCCAAAGTAATCTTTTCAGATAAAACTAAAGTTGGCATTTAATCCGAACAAGGAGTGGAGAGCCATAGAATCCATGTTGCATGAGCCTGTTTTTAATTTTTGTATGTTTGTGTAGCCAATACAGTCTCTATAGACATTCTAATTAAATGTTGGTTGACAAAAAGGTGAGCTGCAGTCGTCCAAATAATTAAAAAGAAAGAGTTTGGGTGATTTCCGATTATGCTGGTGAAGATTCTCAATCATCCAGGTCATAGTCATTCCAAAAAAGTTCACTGGACTTTGTTTCCAAGTTTGAAGGCTTTTCGCCTCCTAGTATCGGGTATTGCAGGCTAACAAAGAACCCAAACGACTCCCCATTCCTAAGAGGCGGACCTGTTCTTCTGGTTCAATTTGCATGTTTTCTAAGCCAAAACAAGGCTTTGTTTCGGGCTACTCTATAAAGCTTAGATCTTAACGCTAATTGTAACATTTTGAATTGAAAAAGCTTCCAGGATGGGAAGAGAATTATCTTCAAACTTAGAAACAAAGTTCAGTGGATTGTTTTTTAACTCTATTGGAAGGGATTTCTTAGGATGCCAATGTGGTATAATCAATGTTGTTTTTATCAACAATGACGAAATGATTTTGTTGACGGTCCTTCTTTCATGATGATAACAAAAACAGACGAGCTAATCATGGATCTTTAAAGACAAACACAAGACAACTCATTGGTGTGAGTTTCCGTCGACGTAATGAGATTAACCAAAAATGTTAGCGGGTCGTCTGTTGGAAGTTTAAAATGCATCATTTTTTTGTAATCTGCTAAGCAGTGTCAGCCGTGCTGCTGTGTCCCGTTAGGTCATGCCACCCCCCTGGTGTGCAGCCGTGCACATTCTGCATGACCACAGAGGGTCAATGACAGCAGCAGGATGGATGAAAGTTAATAGGAATGGTCTGGTACTGCACGCTTAACTCTAACAACTCTGACAGCCCTTCCAGCTTTGCTTGTGCAGAAATGTGTTGCTTAGCTCTGAGTCTTTGCTTTACCCTCCATACTGATGGTCCACACTTAGCAGTATGGCTCTTTCTGCCCCCGCTACTTAATAAACTATATGTGGCTGATCATCCTCTGCCAAGCGTAAAAAAATTATTTTGTCTATCAAGATTTGACTTTACCCAGCTCATAAGAGGCGATAACCTTCTTGTATTTCTACCAAAAGGAATCTCTAATTATATCCGAAGCATATACTTAATTGCTTAGTGTTTATTCTTGGAAATAGGCCCTGATGAAAAGTCTCATAGTTCTTGTTTCTATCTATTTGAATATTTCAGAGTTTTAGTTCACATATTTTTGAAATTTAGGTCCAGATTGCCACGGCATTAAAAGGCAGTTATGTATTTTCTCTGTGGAATTATTTATATCAGACCCCTATGAATTTAAATCTACTCTGACAACTGAGCAGCGGTGACCAAGCTGTAAGTTTTTAGAAATTAGAAAGAGGAACGTTTTTGTTCTTTGCTTTTTTTGGGAGTAAAAAAGCTTGATTCATTTGTGTGTAATGCATAATTCATAGTATCTCAGGAAGTTTTTGCTTTTGGATGGAAACGTTGTATGTCTAAAACCATTCCTTTATTGTAAATTTTGTCAGCTTGTTTGTCTGCTATTTTAACCGATATGATGTGCTGCACTGCATCTGCTATTTTCACAACTTTTTTGAGAATCTTTTTTATAAAAAAGGGCATTAATTCATAAAAAAGATTATTTTTGGAAAATAAGTTTTCTGCCCAACAGCAACGATGAATGGCATGGCAGCATTGTATCTTCAGCAATTGTAATATCTAGGCAAGAGCTGTCAGTCTGGTAAAGAATCTGGTTATTTGGCACTAAAACCGACTAAAACTATCACATATCGTAATGACCAAAATGTGACTAAAACTAATAATAGTTTTTTGTCTTCAGGGCAAATATTTGGATTTCTACTAGGCAGAATTATTTTTTATGTAATGTGTTTAAATAACAAATGTTTAATGGGAATTGTCAAATATTTTGAACCTAAGTGGAAGGGTTGGGATTTAAGGTAACAATTTTTTGAGGTAGAACAATGAAGTACAACACAATAAGTTATTGTGAATGGAAGAAAAAGTTTTCAAACCAGGTGCTTTTATGCTAGGTAGAGTAAACTCCTAAACTCTCCTCAGTTTGGCCTTACTTACGAGTAAATTTGGTCAATTATTAGCAGAGGCTTTCCTTCTCTAAAACCTGAACTTGTCTAATAAAAATGGAATTTAAGGTATTTAAAGGTATATAAAAGATCTCATTAAAAGCGGTTCTTTTAATGGGGAAGCAATATGCGGGAAGATATGATGTCCTCAGTTGGCTTGGTTTCACAACTAATATAGCATGTGGTCATAATGTTATGCCTGTTTACGGTCAGAACCAAAATGAAATAACTGCTTTAATACATAAAACAAAAAAAAATGGCTATTAAAAAATACTGATAAACTGTGCTTAAAGGACATATTTTTGTAAATATTTTATCATCTGCATAAAGACGAATCCAGATGAAGTCTTGTTGTCCTTGGTCAATGCTATCAGTTTTCAGCTCAGTCTTGCTGTCTTTAAATCTAAATTTTCTTGTATTTAGTTAAAGTGTCTTAGGTTATATTGAGTTCACTTCTGATTGGTATAATATTTTACTTTGTTCTGAGGCCGTTGGAGTCTTTATCTCCAAAGAATTTCATGCTAGCTCATTAAAAATGTTTTCAGGTTAGTGATTTTAAATCTTAAGATTCTTCAGCTTGCTCTTGTTCTGTGTATCCATTCTTAATGAGCAAAGGCGCTAATTCCCTTTAGTTTATAAGTCTGTTGAATAAAACAAAGGGAGAGCAAAGGCGTGCGAGAGGGGAAAAGAAAAAGACTTGAGATGGTGTCCGCTGAGGATAGAGAAGGAAGGAGGAACTGGGTAAAGGGAGGCACTGAAAGTGGTTAATTAAAAAAGTTGCTCTGCTGGGTGGACCACGCTTTGGCTCGCTGGATGTTTTGAGGTCTGAATGGTTGGGGCCGCAGTCCTGCTTAAATTCCTGCTAAAGCAGGGATAATCCCCCATCAGGTCATCCCCCAATGGGGGCCTTGGCGCACACTTTCAGCCGTGAAGAGGGCCAATCAGGAGGAACGGCTTTGACGGAATAGAAATTACCCTGGAGAGCACTGCCGCAGTGGTCTTTGTCTCTCACCCACTCTGCTTCATGTATTTTTCTTCCATTCAGCCAACAAAAAAGATGTCTGTCCCGTGGACAGAGCCTCTGACAATAATCAAATTTATTTTGGACTAAGGGAAAGAAAGACAAAAGAGAGTCCTTAGTAAACATTTTATAATAAGACTGTACATGTTGTATTTTGGAATATTTTAAACAAACTGCACCGATATAGATAAACCAATGAGAAAAAAACAAGTGGACACTACACTTTTTATCTTCTCTTTAATAATCATTTAATATGATTCAGCTTGATCAAGTGTCTGAATGTTTCTTTCCTCCCTTTAGCTTTGTTTGTATTCCTCCCCAAAAACTGCAAACTAATGAAAACAAACCACTCATTATCCCATCACACCTTCAAAGGGAGAGAGGGCGTCCGTCCTCCGCACCAGCCAATCGATCCCTTCTGATGTAAAAAGTGGTTTTGATCGGCAGCGGTTGCTATTGACAGCAGACGTCCTCTGCCCGCCGGAGACGCCTCACTTCAAACGAGATGATAATTCTAGAGAAAAAATAGACCGAAGCATATAGATTGGATGTCAGTACAGCCTCGTGGAAACCAACCGTAGACACACAGAAGTGTAAGAACACGATGGCCTGAGGCAATACAGAGCTTCTGCCCCTGTAATTGCAGTGGAAGTACCCGATACTGAGCTCTATTGTTTACTGTCTTCTCTTTTAGAAGTCTAAGTGAGAAAACAAAACCCAACTCTATTTCTTTAACTAGCTGAACAAAAGGGTTTGGAAGATCTCCAACAATCAGCATACACAGGATAAAGAAAAATATGTTTTGCCTTCTCTTTTATTTCAGAATACCTCGTTATCTCATTTTAATATGCTCACTTTGTTGATTCTCTCTGAAGCATGTATCTTTATCTGCTATTCCCATTGTAAATGCTTGTGATATTAAAACATAAAAGTTATTTTTATTCATTGGTCGTTTCTTTATTCATGTTGGTTATAAAAAGAAATTTTAAAAAAACTGTCTTGGAAGACGAGTCTGTAGAAGGCCTGCTACTCTAGTGCACCAAGATAGGCTCACCCTCATGTAAAATTCTTCATATATCCTGCTGTAGCTTTCTCATAATCAATGTTTTATTGTGATTACGCTCAGATCTATAATCCATGCATCTCTATTTTGATCTTCAGGGAAGAGCGGGAATTTGCCAATGGATCCATGTGCCTGGAGTGCGACAGCCAATGTGAGAAGATGGACGGAAACAGCCTTACATGTCTTGGCCCCGTAAGAAACCTCCTGATCGAATGAAGCTTGTTTTTGTTGTAACATATTGTTAGGAATGCAGAAAAAATACTTCTCCCATATGTCTCTGGAAGATACAGCATATCTCATATCTTCTTTAAGCTAGAGTGAAATCATATTGGAGCCTTTCTGTTTTCTGCATTGAACTTGAGAGAGATTTATAGAGTTTGCTAAGGTGGATGGATGATGATGAGAGCAATGATAAACTAGCACTGCTGCATACATGACTGCTAAAGACTATGCAGCTAATATAGCAAATTGCTCCAAAAACTTTCACACAAACATCATGTATTTTTAAACAGCATAATGGCAAAATACTATACATGCAATTTTTTTTTCTAGTGCAGGAATTATGGTAAACAGTTTTGGGAATTATGCTCGAAACATCAGTAGGTACGATGTCCACAACATTTAAAGCTACAGTGTGTAATAATTACAGGGATATACAGTCAGAAATGTAATATATTATACATAACTATGTTATTTATCATCATCTACGAGCTCAGCCTCTTAACCTTAATATTTGCGTTGCCTTAGAATTCGTTATTTATAATTACATAGGAGCGGGTCTCGCAGCCATGGAGGCAGACATCTTTGCGCTACGGCAGCGCAGAGCCAACAAACTGGCGATTGCGAGATTGCCCATTACACTCGAAAGTAACTACGGCAAAATGAGAGAGATGAACTGAGACGGTACTGAACAATAGATACTAAATACTACAATAGATACTAATAAATACTATCTGTAAAATTATCTATGTAAACAAACCTCATTACTTGAGAAGGTAGGTGATGCGGACGTCGTGGAAGACATTTTGTCCCGTAACGCTCGCCGTACTGTTGGGGGGAGATGCGGTGGGAGGGAGATGTTCATGTTGCTGCGGTTTGCAGTCTGGACGTTAGATGTCGCTGAAAATTACACACTGTAGCTTTAAGTGTCAAAGAGAACAAAAGGAAATATATGGAGTGAATTTGGTTGCATTATTAAAAAAAAAATAAAAATACAATACAAAAATGAAACTTTGAAAATCTTAATATAAAAAAAAATGCTGTTTTCTCAGATTTCTTTCAAATGTGAATTTGAAAACTTGTATAATAGAAAATAGTTTTTACTCTCAAAAACGTTTTTGATTATAACATTTTTCAAAGTTTTACTTCTGGATTTCATTTTTTTTTTATATATATATACCGTATATCAATTTACACAATGTGTTTAGGTTTTTTTGTTTATTTTTCATTTATAAATTTAAATTTATTAAAAGTGTTTTTTGCCTTCCACAATAACAGAACAAAATTCACTCCATAAAGAGGAAGTGTAAGGAAGTGAGAAACATTGGCAAAGTAATACACAACTGCTTTTGGGTAAAAACACAAACTAAAACACACATCACAGAAAAGAATGCCATGTTGTCCAATGACAGACCAGACTGTCGTGTGGTAAAATCCAGTGATCCGTATCAACGGCGTCTATATGTGTTGACGAAAGCCATTTGAAGCACCTAGAGTTGGTTGCAAGCGGTGTGTTTTGTGGCTTAAATGTTCAGTCAAAATATTGGAACCATTGATGCTTATTTCATGACATAATAACAACAAAGCCCATTGTTTGCGTCTCACTATCACTTTTCTTTCATGTCTTGTCTCAGGTTTGTAAAATTCAACTGAAATTGAAAGGCGGCTTCTTTCCATTTCTTTTTGCATTCATTAGGCATTGACTAACCATTAGCCAATAATTGTTGAAGGGGATAATTGGTTAATTGTTGGCTAACCGTGCTCTGATTAACTCTCAACTGAATAATTGGTTTATTATTGGTGTCTATTAGCTGCTAATTAGTCACTATTAGCTAGACTGGATCCAACAGAGTTTTTCTCTACAAATGCTTTGACAACAATAGCAAATAAAACTTCTCATAAAATGTGGAGACAGTGGATCTTTCTCTTAATAAGGAAAAGGTGTAATTTTTGTATATTTATGATAAAAAAAATAGCTTTTTATTAGTTTGTCAGATTAAAGTATTGCATGCCTAGTTTATTGCCCAACCTAGAATAAATCCAATAGTTTACAGCTCAACATTATTTAGAGTAAACCCAAAGTTTATTGTGTTTGACCGTCTTTTTTAATGATGTCTAGCATGAATCAGTGGTTATTTTTTTTGTCCTGTGAATATTCATTTCTGAAA
>NW_015150548.1:1349182-1349583 GCF_000732505.1 Cyprinodon variegatus
TCACAAAGGTAGGCAGCAGCTTGACAAAGCCATGATGGCAATTATTTTACATTATTATGGTATCGGCCGATACTGCACAGCCAGGTATCGGGTATCGGTATCGGGGCCAAAAAATGGCATCGGCGCAACACTAGTTTTGATACAAAGGTGTAACTATGACCTTCTAAATAAAACTACAATGATAAAACATGAAATTATAGCAATGGACCAATCAGTATAGTTTTTTAGCAGTGCATCTCATGATAAGATATTATTTACTGTTTATTTATTTCTTTCATGGCCCCTGTACCGAGCAGTTCTACAGGGGCATTGGCCCTGTTGGCCTCTATCTAGAACCGCCCATGCACATAAACACATGTCAAATTGTGCTGTGTACCCTCGCGAGAAAGAAAAGGTAACAA
>NW_015150548.1:1350191-1355513 GCF_000732505.1 Cyprinodon variegatus
AAATATAGTTTAGAATAAGTAAACTCTAAGTGCACTGATTTTAAGTATGAAATTAGTGCACTTTTAGTATACTTAAATAAACTTTTTGCTAAGGGAAAATGGCTACGAATGAGCACTATTTCCTTTTTTTCTCCTAAGAATTATTAGAAATATATTTAAAGATAATTTTATAAGGATTGTATCTGTAAAAGGCCAGTTTATGACATTTATCTCAACATGTTTATCAGGAACTTTAAGTTTCTCTCAGTTTTAAAAATCCGGGTACCAAACTACATTGACGTCCCTGCATAGACAATAAGAATACTCAGCAGTTTCTTATCTTAGTCTCACCAAGTTTTTAAGAAGCTTCACAAACCTATAGTTGATGGTCAACCTAATGTGGAAATGATATGTTTATACATATAAAATTCAGCTTTTTATTTGCAAAGTAGCATTACCTGTAATGTCCTGCATGGCTGAGTTTGGTGAATAAAGTGATTATGTGTCTAACCTTTTCTGGCTGCCCCCCCCCCCATGAGAATAGAATAGGAGCAAGAGATGAAAAAGAGAGCAACTCCTCAATGATGCACACAAGCTGGTGACTTTCAGATGCTGGTCACAGCTGAGTAGTAAATAACACCAGAGTCAATCATCCACAGCCGTCCAAACATACATGCGGATGAGATTACATTGAGACATCTGTATGCATCCGCACTCACGCTAACACACACATGCACACCCACAAACATGCGATGTGAGAAATAATGTTTATTGATGGCGTGTGCCTGGATTTGTCAGGCCCGGAGAGGCTGTCCATCAGGTCACCATGGTAGTCATTAGCAGCAGAGCGTGGAGCCAAAACTCCTAGAACATCTCCCAGACAACAACTCAAGCATACGCATACAAACACAGCTATAGCTCCGCATTTTATCCGATTCTCCGGAAAACACTTCCCCTCCTTCGCATTCGGAAATACACAAAGAGTACAGTTGGAGGTTGTTTTTTTTTCTCACTTTCATCCATACTCACACTTCACTACCTGTCTTACTTATTCATCACACGGCTGCAGCTGAGCTTTTTGCTCGGTTACAGTTTATCATCTCCTCCGTCGCATTCACTGTGCGGTGCTTTTGACATGACCTGATTTCCCATGCATTTTTGTCAATTTCTGCAGGGCTGCTGCAGAATACACTGGAGGCAATTTAGATCTGTGTTTTATAAATGGCCGGGTAGATTTCTGCCGGGCTAAATTAGCCCGTGAAGGGAAGTGGGCAAAATTGACACAATTTGCCAGGTTTTGTATTTAAATCTGCAAAATTCTATTCCTTCTGTTCATCTCTTGTTCTATTTTCTATGTCCTAACTATTTTGCTGCATTACTTCCTCCTGTTCTAAGCTTGCTTTTCTTTGTTCAACTGGCCAACTTATCCTTTTACTGTATCTTATACCTCTTTGCTGATCAGTCATTCTCATCAGTTTTGTTTTTTTTGTTTGTTTATTCTGCTTAACTCCCAGGGCCCAGACCAGTGTGTAAAATGCCTTCACTTCAAAGATGGGCCAAACTGTGTGGAGAAATGCCCAGACGGGTTGCAAGGTGCAAACAGCTTCATCTTCAAATACGCCAAGGCCAACAACGAGTGTCATCCCTGCCATGCCAACTGCACTCAGGGGTAAGAGAGGACTGATACATGTAGACTGGCTTCATATCTCTTGAAGTTGATCCGTTTCTTTTATCTGATCAATGACTAGTCATGCTGTACTGAATCCTTTTTTGACATCTTGCATTGAGCCTTAAAGAAAAAAATAAGATCCCATGATAACAGAACCAAGGATAAACAGAAACCTGGTTGTAGTTAAAGCCTTCGAGGGGAGGTTAATGGGATCAGATTTAGCTTAGTAGGAGATATTACTTTAGTTTCAGGACTAATAACAACAAAAACAAAATATTTTTTGATTATACCAGAAAGTAAAAATAAGATGTATTTTGTGAGGTTTTAGACCATATTAAATAATCATATCTTATTTATTTATGTATTTACGCCCCTTGTCATCCTCTAGCAATCCACAGAAGCATTTCTTTCAGATTATACGGGCAGATTGGTTAAATGATTTCTATTTAAGGAATATCAGCTGATTTCATCCAGTCATTGACTTGGTCGGATGAGCTTTTCCTTGATTAGCATGTAGGGACAATAGATATACAGTTGCATTTCGTCATTGAATACAACTTTCCCTTAATGAGCATGTATGTAGCGACAGTGGAGAGGAAAAACTCTCCGTTAAAAGGAAGAAACCTCCAGCAGAACCATTCATTTATTCAGAAATTCATCCATTATTTCATTTAACCATAGGTCCACACATCCATTCATCCTGCCAAATTCAAAATGGGCTTTAAAAGTTTACTGAAGTGTTGGAATTTGAGTCTGTTTAAATGTCAGAACCAGAATCAAGATTAATGGCTAGGTTTGTGGGCATAAAACAAGGAATATGACTAAAGATTTCCATTGCTCACATCATCAACCATTTAAACTATAACCATGTTTTATTGAGGGAAAGTTTTAAAAGCATACAGCAACAATGGAGAGGGAAAACTCGCTTTTAAGAGGAAGAAACCTCAAGCCGAACGCCTTCTACTGGGGATGACTGGGGGTTGAGCAAGACAGCAGCAGACATACAAAAGGAACATAGAAGCATTGATCTCTAAATACTTTACATCTTAGAAAAGATTACGGGAGACTAGCTCAAACTAACCAAACAGAAACAGAACAGATGAACCTTTTCTGATTAGAAAAATCAGAGAGAGCATAAAGTTTGAAGTGGAACTAAGAAATATTGGAGAATTGGAGAACAGAATTAGATAGAAGTAGAGAAAAAGAGATCCCTATGTCCTCCAGCAGCTTAAGCCTATAGCAGCAAAGTAGAGATAGCTCTGGATAACCTGAGCTACTCAAACTATAAACTTTGTCAAAAAAAAAAAGTTTTAATTAATGCTACTATTAAAGTAGACACGTTGTGTGCTGAATAAGCATGTAGAAACAATTTCTAGTTCTAGCCTTCTAACCTAAGTTCTAACCTTCTTTAGAAACTTGAAAGTCAGTTACTGCTCAGTAATTTTGCATTGTCCCATTTTGATTGATTAAATAAAACATACTAAGCATTTTTGCTCATCTTTGACAAAGATACAATATATGTATTAAACTTGGATGGAGTCAAATTTGATTCTTCAAGATTAAACAAATGTGGTACTTTTTAAATTTTCTCTTTTTCTGTTATTGTCAAAATGTGTAGCTAACTATTAGTTGGGCAATTTTTTGTTGTTAGATTGTAAAAAGTTTATTTTAATTTAAATGCCCCTAAAAGACAGATTGCGAAAATTATACCCCAATTAGTTTCTTGGAACAGTCAATTTTGAGAGGTTTGGTGCTACAGTAATAAAGAAAGTGCTGACTTCAACACACAACGATTTCTAGCTAATTAGCTCGTTGGTACTTTGTTAATCTGACAACAAGGCTACTCTGACAGGATCTCAGTTGTCACTAGTTTTAATTCCAAAGTAAGCCAGCTCTCCTCATTTTCTGGCCAATTTGTTGTGTTTTGTGTGCTCTAACACAGTAATTCAGGAAATCTTCTCCTGCAACTTCCCTGCTGCTCAAAACCCTCAACACACGCATCCAGATTTAATGAGCAGTGACGAGTGTGCCATAATCACTTCCTGCTTACCTGCTGTTCCATCACCTTTCACTGAAATACCCCTCTGCTTTAGCAGTTGTTCAGATAGCAAGGAAATAACATCTACGCAGTAATTTTGGTTTTTTTTTTTTTATTGAAAATAGGCATATCTTTAAAGGTCTTTACATATTTTTGGCAGCTTAATATTTTTAATAGATATTAATACTAAACTTTGTTCTACTTTGTTTCTACTTTCTTTTTATTAATAAATGTCACTTTTGGATATTCCTTCTATCATTTATCTTAAGCGGTGATTCCTGATTCACAATTGATGGAAGTACTGGGCTTAACAGCAGGTTTTAGATTCCATAAAGCATTTCTATAACAACTTTTATTAATCAGTCAGTTTTTCTTATAATTAAGTTTGCAAGGAGATTAAACTTCTGGAAAGGGCACCATATGGCTTCAGAGAAGGTATAACAAGTGCCAGGCAGTGGCAGAAGCATCCAACAGTCAGAGAGGGTAACCTGAGAACTGACAGCAGGGCTGTAACACGTTGTCCTGGCATGAAATGTATTTCTTGTAAAAGTGAAATCTGTTTCATCTACCACCGTCCAGCTGTTCATCCTATAAAATACTGTAAGTGAAATGCTTTCTGAAAATGTGTTTGACTAATAAAGACTGGGCTGCCTTACAACTTTCAGTTATAAAGGCTTTAAAAAAAGCTACTTTTTTGATGGTTTAAATAGTAAAAGCTTAATATCTGGTTGAAAAAAAAGGAAGCTGGATATGAACAGGTGATATTTTAAAGCACGGCCGGATAATATTGATAAACTCTGTAAAGTATGATTAGATATTTTTAAGTGACCCTGTCTGCAGTCAGGTGCCTCCAAGTCCCTCCCTCTCTTTAACCCCAAATGGGATCAAACAGAGAAAAACATCCTCTAGAAAAGTGGGGGTGATTATTATTACAGAGAACCAAAATAGAAATATATGGATGTCTTATAAAATAACTAAATCTACCATTAAAAAAGTACATTCATCTTTTCATTTATTAATCAAATACCTTATTCAGATACCATTAAATTGTAAAATGCACTATTTGATAATTTAAAGTCCGTATAAATAGTTAAAGGTATGTTATAAAAACAAATAAATAATTGAATGTCATAATAAAATGGAATATGGAAAAGTTAAGATAATTAATTACCTCTAGAGGGAAAGAAATAATATAGAGTGAAGTAATTTTGTATTTTTAAGGGGCTGCTGGTATTTTTAAGGTTTCGTTGGACCACAGGCTTAAATGTTTGATAAGTCATTTTTTTTAAAGTATATATTAATATCAATGTTACAGTTAAGGAGTATAATAGACAGTTAAGTTTAAAGCTATTACACTTTAGACTTGAATTGTATTTCATTAACTACTAATTCTATTCACTCATAAATTCCTTTATTCATCATCCATCCATCCATCCATCTACCAATCTTTCCATCATCTATCCATAAACCCGTTATCCATCCATCTTCAATCCATCCATCCATCCATCCACCATCCATCCATCCATCCATCCATCATCCATCCATCCATCCATCCATCCACCATCCATCCATCCATCCATCCATCCATCCATCCATCCATCCATCCATCCATCCATCCATCCATCCACCATCCATC
>NW_015150548.1:1356656-1365668 GCF_000732505.1 Cyprinodon variegatus
TGTGTGATTACCCATCCATCCATCCATCCATCCATCCATCCATCCATCCATCCATCCATCCATCCATCCATCCATCCATCCATCCATCTGTCTACCCATCTTCCATCCATCCATCTACCAATCTATCTATCATCTATCCATAAACCCATTATCGATCCATCCATCGAGCCATCGATCCATCCATCCATCCATCCATCCATCTGTCTACCAATCTTCCATCCATCATCCATCCATCTACCAATCTATCCATCATCTAGCCATAGACCTATTACCCATCCATCCATCCATCCATCCATCCATCCATCCATCCATCCATCCATCCATCCATCCATCCATCCATCCATCCATCCATCCTCTAAATTGACTTAAAAATAAACTGAATAGTCTGTAAATCAGAATCGGTAAAAACGTGGGAACCAGAATAAACATTAAATGACGTATCTGGGCATAAAACAAGCAACATTGGCTTTTCTAATATCATCGACCATGTAAACTAAACTATAATGCAAAGACAAGAATAATGGCAGTACAATCAGGTGTGGATTTTTGCCAAGAAAATTACTTGAATTGGACAGATTGACCCAACCCCAATCAATCAGAAATGTTGGGAACAAACAAGGAAAAAAAGCTGTTAAGCAGAGAAACACTGACAGAACCACTTTATCTTTCCCTAACATAGGCAATCACTCAGTTATATAAAAGCACTGGCATAGAGCTTAAAGATGTTTATTACAAACTTAAAATTAAGAAAAGCCTTGTGAAAAGCTTTTTTTTCCCTCTGTGTGATAACATTATTATTTAATAAAGAACAGTGTAAAATGAGCTAAATAAAGCCACTGTCAGAGGAATGTCCTGCACAAAAAGGCCCAGCAGAAAACTGTGTCACACCAGAACATATTAATCTAGAAGCCACCTACACCGACCTGACAGCGTATCTGCACCTCGAAAACAACATCACACTCTGTACTTTTCAGCAGCATTTCTGGGGTTTTTTTTAGGAAATACACAAAGGAGGATTATATCACCTCATTCCTGGATACTCTAAATAATTTGATTTAGCTGTGGATGGTATTTACAGTCATACATTTTTTCTATATCTGGTGATGTCGCTCAGCTTATACAGTGTGACAGCTTTATGCCGACTAGTTTTCTTAGACCACAAACCCTTTCAAATATGGAACAAAACAAAAACAGTGCCCTCGAGCCCAAATACCTCTTCCCTGTCACCTTGACAAGTGGTCAGCCATTTTTCTATAGCCCTCCCCTCAGCGGTCCACAGACCCCTGATTGACGTAAAAGAAAGGCAACATGAGGTCTGCTCATAACCTGTCCCTGATTTAATAGCGGTTCTTTGGGGTTCTCTTCCCTGCAGGTGCATCGGGCCAAGACTCCAAGATTGCGTCGGGATGATGGACAGGTAAGCAATCTCCAGATACATCCGCCGACGGTGATCTCGCCGGCTGGAGAGACCACCGTCAGGTTCTGCCAGAACTTGTTAAAGTTCCTGTTAAAACCCTTTTCCTCTAGATGCTCATTAACAGAAGGGTGATGTGACCTAGAAATATTTTGTATGCTTGCACCAAACTTGGTGCCTACTGAGTAAAGCAGATTTCTAGATTTTTTATACCCAAGGCTTTACTCCACCCAAAATAAAAAAAAATAATAATAAAACAATAACATTAAAAAAAGGGCTAAAAGGGACAGGGATTTTACTTTTTAGCTTTTTTTTTTTTAACCAAACTTGTGTTAAGTCAGAAATTAGAGGAAAAACTGTTTCACATTTTCAAAACATTCACGTTTTCTGATTGCAGAGAATTTCTGCGATGTCGAAGTTCTGAGTTCTAAGTTTTTCTTTAAGCCATTGTGAAATTATTGTGGACTTGCTTGATTTCCACTTAAATTATTCAAGTATGCCAATGACTTGGATGGCGTATGCAACTGCGTCTGCCTGAGAAAGATTAACCTGGACTTCAAATAGCATTGTTACAAAAATACCTATTTTGAAATCTAATATAATTATTACTGGCAATAGATATTTCCCAGAATGACTGTTTCGCCACAGTTTGATTCAGTATCTCATCTTTGTTCATATTTCACACAGCCACCGGAAACAGAAATTTACTTCAATCCAACTGCAGGCCACCAGTCGATCAGAATTTAACCACTATGGTCTTTACCACGCTGGACCTCATGGCAAATGTTCTCTTCCTTCAGGCAAAAAAATACAGCTTTTGTCCTCTGGGGGGAGCTAAAACCAAGCAAAACTTAAAGTTCTTTATTACTCTATTAAACTCTGCAAATAAACCATGAAATAATTGTCAAAATTTTGAATCTAGTTGTCATTGATGTCATGATTGGTTTAAGCGATCTGACCCACGTGCAGAGAACCACTCAGAGACCAACGGAAAAAGTTTAACAGGTTTATTAAATGTTGGTGACTAACTCAGTGGAACTCAGTGGATTGGTCAACCAGAACTGGAAAGTCTGAAAGAAAGATCACAGTGATCAGTTCAGGGACCGTAGGAAATTTGACTTGAGGCTTGAATATTACTGGAGAGGACTCAAGTTTGAAGGGGCTCTTGTCAATCCTTGAATCCAGCTTGTGGGGGTTAATCAAGAGAAGAGGGAACTCGTTGGAGGGCGGACGGATAGACAAGTGTTGGACCCAGAGGAGTAAAGGAGCGGACTGTCACTTGGATTTCCGATGAGGACTTGAACGGATCATGTGGAGGTTTTCCCCTGCTCAGCGTGAACTCAGTTAATCCTTCCAGGGGGAGAAGGTCCAGGTATCCAGTAACTCAGGAAGGCTTCCTGCGGAAGAGCAAAGACAAAAAACTAGATAAGACTCAGAGAAACAAAGCTTAGGTTAGACTCTGCTAATCTCAGCTTGGCTAGAGTACCCAAAACTGGCAAACACTCTGGTGTCGAGGAAGTGACAGCCCACTGCTCTAATACTCCTCCAGTAATTATACAACAAGCCACAGGTGTGCAGAAAGGACCAACGAGGACAGGGCACCACCTGGTGGTGGAGAGAGAAAAACACACAAACAACCCACACAAACTGGATTCCTAACAATTAAACATTCTAATATAAAAAAATAAGTTTTGATTAAGTTAAATTAGATAAGTTATTTGTATAATTTATGATACATTGGGCATTTCACTTCTCTACATGCATCTACTAGTATGAATCAGGATTTTCAAGGACAAATATATCAAATGATGATGTAGAGGTCTCAAATATCCATGTATCAAATATGATACACTTGGTGTAAAAAGCTTACATTTCTATGTAGCCATGTATTTCTTTTTTAATGGCAGCCTATAAATCAAGTCTAAAGCATACTTTGATTAAATTGAAACAAATTCTTTCTTATTTCATTGTATTGAATCAGATTAAACTCTATTGTATAGTAATATCATTGATACCATATGTTTCATATTTGATGCATGAACTTTGAGATCTCTACATTATCATGTGATATTTTTGTTGTTAAAAACTTAACTGATATAACCAGACACATAGAACAGAAAATCTATATTTCATTGTATATAAATCAAAAATCTTTAATCGCAAACGATACAAATAAAAACTTTTTTTTTGTTTAAAAAAAGAAACAGTTTTTGTTCATATTTTAGGCCTTTGAATTAACTTGTTTCTTCTTCTTATTATTATTATTATTATTATATTGATTTAAATCACATTTTAGCTGATAGAATTGTATGATATCGCATCATATTCTTTATTTTATGGAATCTGATTAAATAAAATCATATCCAGCCTAATTGGTTGGAATTAAATTGTTGGAATAGTTTCGTTTAGCAACATATTACACTGAACTGTATCCTAATATCTAATTTGATGTGAAATCATATAAAGTTTACATTCTAATTTCTGTTGAAAACCTTATATAGGACTAGATATTATGACTTTAAATCAAATTCTATTAAGTCATATCACATTTTATATTATCGTTGAATCTAAATATTAGATAATAGAAAGTAACTGCGTAGTTACTCTGACTAGTAACTAGTATATTTGATGGGCAGTGACTGAATTACTGACTTTTTTAGGCAAGTAACTAGAACTACCGTAGTTACTCTGTTACAGTAGTGTAGCGAACACTGGTGAAATATCAACGGAAAGATTTTAAATTTGATATACACAAGGGATCATCTACGACATCTGATTAAAAATCAATCAGTCACCGCAACATTTGATTTCCCTTTGGTATAAATAAAGTATTTTTGAATTAAGCTGTTAATTTGAATTGAATATGATTCTAAAAGCGAAATGACAGATGAGGATGATTCTGAGACCACTCTTTTCTCTGAGTTTTTAAAACAGCCTTATCTCTTCTTTCGCATCTGATGAACCAGTGCTGCTTCTCCTTAACTTCCTCCTTATTTCCGGAGTCTTTTCTCTCGCCCACTTCAGTCCTAACCTTTTGGGGGTTTTTTCACTGCCAGGTCGAGTTCTTTTTTTCTCGTAAATCTTTTTACCAATGTTTATCTTTATTTTTTTTCCTGTAGACGACCTTCCTGTCTTGGTTTCTCTCCATCCAAATCCCCCAAACTTCAGCATTACCTTTGAAAATAATTATGTCTGAACTTGGAGCCTGTTGCTAAATTTCAAGCTTCCGCTACCTTAAGTTTATCACCATCGATGTAGCAGATGCGGCGACACCTTGCGCCGCCGTAGCAAAGAGGGACCAGTATCTTCCATTAGCTGCTAAGGGCTTTTACAACTGATCGACTTTTGATCTTTAGAAATTGAGGCAGGAAAGTTCTGGCATTTGAAGGAGGGTGAATATGGAGCAAAGAGGAAGAAGTGGAGAGGATTTGTAGGGACAAAGACCAATGGAAGGGCAGGATTTAATAATAGCCTAACAGTACCTACAAGTGCAGTTGCTGTATAAAATGGCAAACGCATTAGTGGTGTCATTAGGGATGAGAGAGCGCTTTTAACACGCAACCTTTTTACATTTCCTCAAAGCTCATTTTTCCTCATATTCAGGGGGAGAAAAAAAAGCTTTTTATAAAAGGAAAAGGTGGTTTTGATAGCTTGATAGCTCACATTTTTCTTCACCTGAGGAAAAGAAAAATAACAAAAGTTTAAGTTGTATTTGTAGCCGATTCAGAATGTTGGTTTAAACACAAAGAATAGTAGGGGGTGGGGGTATGAAAGCTGTGAATCGTCCACAGAGGTAGGCAACATAAATATGTGATGTCAGACATCCTGTCTTGGCCTGTTAGAATAGGATCATTCTTCTCTTTTTCCTGAATATTTGTTCCAAATATTTTTGCAAAGCCTTTCACCTTAAATGGTTAAAATGTTAGTTTCTTTCAGCAATTAGTAAAAGAAAATAGTAAAAATCTCAATATAGTTGGATGTAGGTAATACTGTATAGTGTAGATGATATACGTAGTTGAAGTGGTATTTAAAGAATTAAGTTAAATAATTTCCAGAAATGAGTCCTAAGTGTAACCAGCGTCTTTCTGTTTTAGCACAGAATTATCAATATGATTCTTACTTGTGAAATGCAAGAATTTTAAGACAAGGAATTAGAAATTATTTATGCTAACATGCTTAAACAAGAAAAATGTATTCTGATTTACAAGCAAAAAGATTACTAAAAAGGATTCTATAGTTTTCTACCATATATCTAAATATCTGATTCCAAACACATTCACACCCTCTTATATTTGCTTAAGATCCCATAGTGGGTCTTATCTTCATTACTTGTTACAAGCCTGCAGCAATACCCTCACTGAATTTCTTACATTTCCTCTAATTGGAATTTGCTGGGCTTGTTTAAATAAGTTGGTTTCCTTACATAGAATTTCCTTTTAAGTTTAGTTTATACATTCTTGATAGGGTTAAAGTTGGGGTGTTGTAGTTTTTACATCCCTTTTTCACTCTCTTTGCCCTGATCTTTTAATTCCTGCAGCAGATTTACATTAAACATATAAGAATTATGTGAGATTAGAAATAGAATTTAACACTTTATTTTAACTATCTGTCATGATTTGGTGTGGGATTGAGGACCCAAATGCAGAGGCAAGTAGGCGGAGGTGAATTTAGGTGGGTTTAATGAGGTTAACAGGAACTGAGGCAGGAATCAAAAAATCCAACAGAAATAACAACGAACCAGAACCAAGGAGATATCAGGGGAAAACCAAACTCTAGGAGCCAGGGAGAGACAAGGTAAACAGACAGACGTTAGACGAGGATCCAGCAAACAGGAACTGAAGAGGGAGGGCTTTTAAAGGGGACAGAGACAAAGAGAGGGCTAACGAGGGAATTGAAAACAGGTGAGGACAGAGCAGAAAACAGAGCAAGGGATAGAGGACACAAGAGGGCAGCAGAGGACAACAAATGGAAAACCAAGACTGTGACACTATCTAGAGAAAATGGCACAAAATAAGCACCAAGCCTCCTATTCAAAGGTCCAAGAGCATAGATCTTTGAGATTCTGTAGCTTTTAAAGTAAGTAGACTCACTTCCTGTGTGTGCTACCTTAGCTATACATGTATGTGCCACAGACAGGGTGTCATTGTTTAACAACAGATGTTTCCTATTTACATGTGCCCAATTTAAACATGGCTTTATGTCAATGAAACAATTAACTATGAGCTTTTTACATATCACATTTTCTTCACTTCAAGCCTAAAACCAGCGCTTGCTTATGACCAATGAAAATGTTGTTGCCAAGTCCTGCAGACCAATAAAATTAGATTTGAAAAAATCAAGAAAGAAAAATGATTTTTTTATATATAGAAAACAGCAAAATGACTCTTAAAACTAACAAAAACACAAACTTTTTATTAAGTTTCTCGAAATTTTATTTCTAGTTTGCATGAATTTTAAGTTTAGCTAACAAATGTTCTTTGATTGCAACAATAATGAATCAAAATTAGTGTTGCACCGATACCGATACCAGTATCGGACAGGGCCCCGATACTGCACTAAAATGATGGTATCGGTATCGGCGAGTACCAACAAATAGGGCACTGATACCATTTTGAGAGCCATAAGTTTATTCAACTATTGTCACCCATTCCAGATAGGCAATAAAAGTTCTATTGGATTCTCTTTGTATTAGTCTTCTTCTTGCTTCACAAAGTTAGGCAGCACCTTGACAAAGCCAAGATGGCAATTATTTTACATCCAAGTAGTCTGAAGTTCTTTTATATATACACACACACACATTAATTTCAAACAGATCATATCGGTATGGTATCGGTATCGGCCAATACTGCACAGCCAGGTATCGGTGTTGGGGCCAAAAAATGGCATCGGTGCAACACCAGTCAAAATTCACTCTATAAATAAGTTTGTTCATACCATATTCAATACAAACTAAGATAAACATAACACCTAAAATAATCAAAAGATGGACTTAAATTGCTTTTAGAACAATTAACAAATCATTTCTGATCATTTCTGTTCATTTTAAGATCAGTGACAACAACAACAAAATGCACAAATCAAAAGTAAAAAGCGTTTTTTCAATCTTAGAAAGTATTACTAGTGTATCTTTAATCATCGAAGTGTTTTATTCTCTATGTTCTCAGAGTATTTAAAGCTCTGAAATATCAGATTAAATGGATATTAACTGATCAACTACAGTTAAAAAGCAAAACTCTTTAGCAAGTCTTTTTGATTCCGGCTGAGAATCAAAGGAGGCATGTATTTGGTCCAAGATTCTTTGAACCCAAATCCTACTACGGGGAAAACAAACCCTGTCGTCACAATCCGATCTAAGGGGACTTTCTTCTGCTGCAAACATTGTTTACAAGCTGCAATTCTTGCTATAGGGGCTGCTGCCTAAATCTTCCCGTTTCTGTTCTGCTTGCTCTTTATCTTAGATCTTAAAGAAAAAAAAAAAGTTAAAATCTCCCTTCAAACATTAATGATGTGTTTTTTGCTCTCCAGCGCAAAGCAATTTCTAACTACGTTTCCAACGAGATTTGCAGACACCTTTGTATGTCTGCAAAGAAACTAATGCAAAAATATTGTGCTTGCGAATCAAAGTTCAGCTCTTAAAGCACACAACAAACAGCAGACCCCTGATGATATTTTAAGATGTTGGTTCTGAAGAATCAAACCTGATGAAGCTAGAACTCTTAATTTAAGTTTGGAGACAATAAATTCTTTCTTTATGGTTGAAGAGGTTGAAGATCATCATTAGGGGTTAAGCTGATCTTTGTTTAGTTTAACTGCCTTACCACGTATTGTTATTTATGTGTTTTTTTTTGGTTGCCTTTCCACTAATTCTCATCCAGGACGCCTCTAATAGCAGCTGGTGTCATTGGGGGCTTATTCATCATCATCATCTTGGCGCTTAGCGTTGCCGTTTACGTTCGGCGCAAGAGCATCAAGAAGAAGAGAGCCTTGAGACGCTTCTTGGAGACAGAGGTAAGAGTTGAGTCCATAAAGACATAAAATGTTCACTTCAGCAATGATAGCTAAAGTAAAAAATTTGCGAGTGAAACAGTGAGACTTCAAATGTTCACTAAAACCTTACAGTTTAATGTTACTGACATGTTTTGACGTTGGTATTGTTGCTATTTTTGCCCACAGTTTTTATGAATATTTTGCGTTTTCTATGCTGGTGAAGATTCTCAGTCATCCAGGTCATACTCATTCCAAAAAAGTAAAAAAAAACAGTGCGTTGGACTTTGTTTCCAAGTTTGAAGATGTTTCGCTTTCCATCCAGCAAGCTTTTTCAATTAAAAAAGAATTGAATTTTCAATATAAATTGAAAAAGTTTCCTGGATGGAAAGCGAAACATCTTCAAACTTAGAAATAGTTTTTTTTTTTACTTTTTTGGAATTTTACATCTTCGTTTATCTGCAATAATGAGAGTCAATAGATTAAGTTTCAGCCATATATTAAAAAGGCTATCCTACGGAAGAGGATTAGGGCCACTAAAAAAAAAAATAAGTTAACTGATTTTTACATATTATTTCAGTTTAGTGTGGGAAAAAAGTCAGAATTCTGACTTT
>NW_015150548.1:1366752-1378204 GCF_000732505.1 Cyprinodon variegatus
ATATTTATTGTGCAGGAATAAGGTCTTAACTCTTACACTGGTAGCCAAGTAATCGACATTTCATTTTCAAGATTCACCTTTTGTTTTTTTGTGCAATGACAATAAAGGAAGTCTAAGTCTATGTATGAGATACATGAACCTTCTGTATTCAGCATCGCTATTCGCTGTCTTGAAAGGCTCTGGATGAGGTAATGAAGGATAAAAAAGGTCAACTGAATCTATTAGTTAACAAAACTTCTGACTGGACTGAAATGTTTATACAGGACTTAAACAGCCAAAAACACAAAGAAAAAAGCTATATAAAATCTAAGAAAAATTAACTAACTGAAGTTAAAACAAAGCCAACTAAAAACACTAGGGGTGCTATGCAGCGGCCTGCGGTGAATTCAACACAGTGACCGCTGAAGTTGAAAAATCTTAACATTTCTGTCATGAAGTTAAATCAGTGGCAGCTTGGATTGATATCGAATGTGAGATTTTGCATTGAAAAATGAAACATTAAAATGTCAATCAATGACAATTCAATCTCAAAAACTCACAGGGAGAGAAAGATGCAATTAGAAGAATTTTATTGGTGCCCTCCGGAGACACTTCGCTATACCGCAGACAGGAGGCCGGCTTGTTTTGTTTTTATGACTGAAATTGCGAAAAAAGCTAGTGAAGTTGGACCAGCTAGAAGAGCGAGGTGTGCGAGAACGCTGGGACCCTTTGTCCACCTGGATCCCCGCTCTTTTTCGCCGTCATGTCCCTCCGTTGTCGGACAAACATTGCTCCCACTTCCTCTCCGCCTCGGTCGTATCTCGACCCACAGCGTATAGCGCAGACCACGCTTCAATACATGGCATAAATTAAAAATGTCTGCATCAAGCTCAATGCGACACACTGCTGCAGGGAGCCTAACCAGGCCTTTAGGTGTGGCAGTACTCTATTGTCACTGTGCAAAAACTAGCCTTTCCCCTCACTCGAATTGCAACTGTCTTGTAGCCACACTCCTGAGCCACCCTCTCCATAGAAATAACATGTAAATGGTACGAAATTTGCATTCGGTGTGAATACACTTTATGTATTATTGAGACACCAGTCACCACTGGGCAATGGTTGGACGTTTTTTTCCTCCTTTAATTTGGGGGGGTGGGAATGGAGACTTTTTAAAGTTGAAATAAGCATACCTTCCAGACATCCAACCTTGAGCAGGTGCTTATCCAAACCGTGGTGTGTGTAGGAGGTTTTTAAAATTCTGCATGTCTGCCATTGCCTATCGATCCAGCCTTGAAGAGGGGTTCATTTCTTGGAAGCATTAGGCGGTAAAGTAGACTTTATATTCACAGGAGCGAGTGGAAGAAGGGCCGTGCCAGAGAGTGTGGAGTTTGCGTGCAGGGCTCACAAGGCTTCCTTCTCTCTTGTCTTGTGTTGGAGCTCCAGCAGTTATGTCATCAGTGTCATCAGCGCGGCCCACTCGAGGGCAGGCTGCCTGTCAGTCTGCATTAGCGTAATTTACAGGTAGAAGCCGCAGTGTTATAGACAGCTGTCAGGATGGAGACGTGGGGAGGGCGACCGCAGGACAGTTTCAGCCTCGCCCCGGCCGTACACATCCATCTTAATCAACTCGATGGTGTTCCGACAACAGCTTGACCTAGAGGGGAAGCGGATTTGCTAACGCACTGTCACTGGCAAGGTTCTGGCTGAGAGGGGATTCCTTTTGCTCCTTTTGCATCTTTCTTGATTCATCTCTTCCTGAAAGTGCTGTTGAGCCTCGTCATTTTCTCTGAGGACACTTAATTGGGGTGTAAAAGCAATTAGGTCTAATCAAATCTTAAATGCTGCAGGTAGATTGGCCTCAGGGTCATACCGCAAGTTTAATTTACTCTACAGTGTGTTTGTGCAAGCACAGTAGTGCATAAATCCTTAAGGTGATCGTCTCTTTTTATAGGTCACGTTGTTAAGACCATTAAAAAGAACAGGGAGGAAAGAGAGCTGTGGCTGAACATTAACTGCTAGGATTTCTGCCTGCGGCGACATAAAAGCATAATTTGTTACAGTCATCATCAGAGGTGTCAAATAGAAAAGTACAAATATTTTATTACCTTACTTAAGTAGAAATTCTGGCTATCTATACTTTACTGGAGTAATTATTAGACAACCTTTTATTGCTACTCCTTAAATTTTTTGCAATTATCTCTACTTTCTACTTCTACTACATTCTAAAAAAAAGACACTTTAGTGTTGTTTCATTTAAGGTCGGTTTCAAAATGGCCTGTTGGTATTAAAAAAAAATAAAAGCATCAAAATAATTTGTTTCATCCAGACAATAGAATTTTCTGCGGTTGGACTTGGTACTGCAGCAAATAAATTCAAGAAAGTTAAAAGTTAAACTTGACACTGTTGCCATTACAGTAGTAATACAACTAAAGTTAATTACAAAAATGTTCCTTTTGTACTTAACTTTTACTTTTATACTTGAATTAGATTTAAAAATGGTACTTTTACACTTTGAGTTGAGCAAAAAGCTTACGTTGATACTCTAACTTCTACAAAAGTGTTTTTAAAGAGTAGGATTTATACTTATGCTAGAGTAATATACATTATTACTTTTGACACCTCTACTTATTGCTGAAAGAGAAATATTCCTAAAACATGATTTATTTTATATTCATTTGTGCTGATTGTGATTTTACAAATGTTTCAACTTTCATACTCAGTTTTAAGTTTTATCTAAGACCTCTATTTTCTAAGACAATAATTCATCCTTCCTATGTAGTTTATTTTAATGTATATTTTGCAGTTTTGTGTTGGGATGCTAATCAGAAAAGGTGGGAGATTGGTGGAGTGAAAGAAAGGGAAGGGGTTTGGTTTTAAATGTATCTAATAAACTTATGAAAGAGCTTGCTGTGGCCTAGTGTCATAAGCTGCTGCAGTTTTAAGGAGACTTTAGCCCCGCCCACTGATCAACTCACATCCTCTCTTAAAGCTTTAGAAGCCAAACCAGGGATATAGAGTCTGGAATTACTCACCCATAAATAATAACACATTTTTTTTAAGTTTTTTTCTAGCTTTTTATTTAATGATTATATTGACTTAAAAAAAAAAAGTTAATAAATAAAAAACAGAAAGACTTTTTTTGACTTGTTCTGACAGACGCAGCCAATCAGATGTTAGGGTTTCTATTGAAATAGCTCTACTGATTTTGATGCGTGCAGTAGACTTTTTAAATTTTATTAAATAAATACAGAGTTAAATAATAAAATAGATATGTAAATTTATATTTTTAATGAAATTGAATTATTAATTAATTAATCAATTAAAAGGCATGTTTATTTAATGACACATTTAATTATTTAACGTCAAATTTTAGAATTCACTGGTGCATTTAGACTTAGACAGATTTATTTTTGTTCATTTTGTATACTCGAGTGTAAAAAAAAAGAAATTTCATTTAAAACAGCTCTAGCCAATTTCATTTTATTAAAGTGTAGCCTTGAAAACAGTAATAAATACATAAAAAAAATAGTAATAAACATATGACTGTATATTTACAGTTCTAATTTAATTGTTCAATCATCAAATAAATATTGGTGCCATTAAATGTAATTATTCAATGTCATTTTTTTTTATTTCATGGTATATTTATGTATTTCCTAATATGTTTGCCTACCATATATATTTATTTCTTTGACCTATTTAACCCTCCATACCGCCATTGGTGACACAAACAGTGGTTAGTTTTTGGTGACAGTAAGCTATATGCCCTACTCCTCTACTTCCTTAATTTCAGGGAGCATCTTTGTTTCATATCCTTCATTATTGAACAGACTAATTAATCCTGACCCCATAATGAGATTGGCCAGACGCACCTGAAATAATCAATCTGTCCATTGATAAAAGACGGGAACCAAAGGAACTGGCGTAAGTTCAGGAAGTCTACTATGTTTCATGACAGTCAGGTTGGTTTGGATTTGCAATGGATGATTTGGAAACTCAGTTCATCTTTGTCTCCTTATGAGTTGGATTATCTGAAACAAAGTGTATGACCGAAAAACGGTGAAACAAAAAAAGTAGCTTTGTGTCCTTATCAACAAGTCCCATCAAAACGTAGCACTGTTCACTGTTGGTCAATAACATTTAACTCTGAAGAGCATACATTCAAAATGTCAAGTTTCATAGTGTGCAAGAATTAAAAAGATGTCTCTCTGAAAGTGCTCCCACTGACTGGAAGACAAAAACAAAAACAGAGCAGCCTGTGTCAGGCTTTCCTAGGGCTCTTCTTTCAGCCTGACAAAACTATGCGTTTCACACAGCCGGCGGATGCGGCCGCTCTATTCAAAGGTATAATAGAGCTGACTCCGTTCCGGTGAATGAAGATCAAGCTTGTCTGGATGAGGGATTTTTGGGGACAGGGAAAGCTCAGGGACTCCCTCCTCCTAACCCCGCCCCCCCCTTATCTGCCTCACCTCTTGTGTCAGGCTGGGAAAAGATGCCTTCAGTTGTGCGTTCTCAGAATGCTACCTGAGCACTCAAGCATTATTTCCATATCAAGGACATGTGTGATGGCTGTCGCACTGTGTTGACTTGCAAAACACACTGCTAAATCCTTTCTTTATTGTTTTTTTTTTCCTTCTGATTCAAATTTCTTTTTCATTTTCTGTCCTCTTATGCTTTCTGTTTTGTTTTTCCTCACCTAGGAACTGAGAAAAAAAAAAAAAAAACACTTCTTAACCCTTTATGAAAAAACTCTCATCCTTGCAAGAAAACCCCCCTTGAAAACAAATTACTTTTCTCCATGGAAAGATCGCCACAAACATTGGACCCGCCACACCGTTGCAAGCTCTAAACTTTGACCCCTGTACACTGAAGCGAGACTAATGCACTCAGGTTCGCCTTTTCCTTATTTTCTCAAGGTCCTTCTTGTTCTTAGCTGCTTTTTGCAGAGACTGGGGATGTGCAAAAGTCTAGCACTGCTTACATGGATTCCCAGTGTTTAGAAATAACGGATTGGGATTATGTCCACCAGCTCCTTTCAGGACAATATTCTGCATTTGCAAACTTAGGCAGTAGAAACAGAATAATACACCATAATTAACCGTATTTTACCAAACATTCATTCTCCTTCCTTATCCAAGACTAGCTTGCGGTGTTAACGAGCCCAGGAATATTGGTTTCACACCAAACATCTTTTAAGTGACCAGAAAAAGAGATTTAAATGTTATCTTTATGTGGGGGTAACTTCATTAGCTAAGCGATGCAAAGCATGCGTTTCGTAAGAATATAGCAAGTGGGTTGACAAGTTCAGAAATCTGAACTGTTCTGTCGATTTACGGCATGTCAATCAACCAGCGGCTGGGTGCAACCGGGACAGCCGGACGTTTTTTTTTTTTTTTCGGCTTTCCACGTCAAATACAGTACCACAGCTCACTCCATAAAATCCATGTCCATCATTTTTTAGTTGGAAATGGCAAGCAGATAGAATCTCCTAACCCTAATATAGCAATTAAGTAAATCAAGAGTTGTCCCTGCTTCTCTAATGTCAAGCATGCAGCAGCATGCAAATACAGAGCAAAGTTAGCTGGGATTAATAGTGCATTTGCATCAAATGGATATTTTGAAAACGATTTCCATCTGATCCATTTTGCAAAAGGCACCTCAGAAGGGCTGCGAGGCGAAAGACAAGGTTTTGGTTAATACAGCGGAAGCGATTACGCTGCTGCAACTCTGAAGTATGCGTAGTGAAATTTACAGGAGTTCAAAAATCTGAACTCTGGTGAACATTCGCATTGTGAAAACCAGTCAGGGACACAATGTGGCTGTGATGTAGGACGAAAGAGTGCACAAAATACAAGGTGATTTCCATCAAAATGGAAGATATAGAAATTAATGATGATAACATGAGATGAAAAAAATGCTAAGATGGTTTTAGCTTTTAAAGAAGCTCTCTCAATTTAGCCCTAGAATGGTTGTCCTCCCATAGCTCCAGAATATAGTCTCAGGCAGCGTCTGCCTCTCCCACTCCCAGGCTTCTCGATCTACCTCTGTCTTCATCCAATCTCTCATTCTATTTGTTTAGCTCCAGTGTGGGAAACAGCTGGCCGTCTTGTCCCAGCTAAGCTTCTTGCGGTGATTCCATGCTGCTCGGGTCTGAAATCCAGAAATCCGTCTCACCTTACCTTAAGCTCAATGGAAAGTGGCTGTGATCCAGCCTTCGCTCCTGGACTCCCCCATCTGGTAGCACGTCTGTAAGGTCCACTTGACCAGGGATGATGGTGACTTTGTTCTGCTTTCTAAAGCAAATACATCACCACGATTAGCTCTGTTAAATCCAGGGCAACCATGTTGAGGTGAAACTGACAACCACTAGATGTCTTGATGGTGGAGACTTTCAACTGTCATGAGATTTCTAACAAAATCTCATGTGAGCTAAAGGACCCAAAACTGGCTGGATTTTTTTTATAGGCTTTGTGTTGGACGTGAACACATATTTGGAACCACCCTCCTCTGGAATACCCTTGTGGTCATTTTCAAAGATCACAAGATATTTCCAAGTTATGAACTATGGATACTCCTTTTAGGGGTATCTAGTATAGATGAATGTACCTAGAAAAGGTACATGTCCTTGAGATTATTTTATATGATACTGCCACAGCTGCAACGCTGATCAACTTCTCTTTGTGTTGAAGAGCAGGAGCTCTATATTGAACTTCTTCTGAATGTCCAAGTTCCTAACCTTATCACTGCAGGAAATCCAAAGAGGGAGTTCTTTTTCCATTGATTGCATTCAAGATATCTCTTTTGTCATGATCTGTACCTCATGAGTGTAAGCAACTGGCAAACCAGAGGTGCATTGGTTAATCTGGCCATTTGGTCATCAATTACTCAATCACCACTAAAGTGCTGACGCTTGTTCAACACCCTTATCTCTCCAGGCAGGGCCTTAATTTCTCCATCTTTACTCAAACTATATAATCGCTCTCTGTTAAAAACTTTGAACACCTTTGTTTTTCAACCCGAAGTAACTCCATGAGCACAACTATTTTTTTTAGATTCCTTATATAAGGCCTTTAATACACTGATAGATGGTTGAAGAGTTCAAGGCAATTTAATTCCCCAGACTCAAGCAAAGATGACCCTCCTAAACTCAGGGCGAGTACATTTTACCTCAAAGACAGATAATGCCATTCAAGAAAATTACGAGGATTGCCCCCAAAGGTCAAAGATTTCTAAAACTTTCTTTTTCCCAATCTTAATGTCTGCTATTTTCTTTGGGTATCACCCAAAAATGTCATTCCTATTGTGAAAATGACGGAGAGAAGCAGATATAGCTATCCTCTATAAATATACAGGCTTCTACATGGACTATCAAGATAACAGATGCACCATGTATAACCTTAAATATGGTTTATCAAAAACAAGGACATTGACATGAAATGGCTTTACAATTACATTTATCCCGTATTTTTAATTGAAATACTCAAAATGATAGTTGAGGATGTACAATTAGCATTTTTCATGTGTTCTACTGTTTTTCTGCCATTTAAGGCAGGGATACACTGTGCAAGTTTTTGCCCTTTTTGGACAGATTTTCTAGTTGTGTGAGAATTTTTGGCATTGGGCTGAGTTTCAGCCTCATGGTGTGTCCTGCGTCATGTAGTATACAGAGGGTAACAGGGGTTGATTAGCATCTCACGTTTACTTACCTATTAGGAATCGTAAGATCGGGAGAAAATCAAATATGTTGGAAGTTCAGCCAGGCCTTGTGAGGTGTTCGTGGGCAAATCCTCTTATAAGCATGTACGAGCCGATTTACCAGAACCTTGTGCACTGCACATGTGCAAACAAATGAATTCTACTTCTTCTACTGTCTATGTTTGGCTTCCACATTGACATGTCCGACCAGCCCCATTTCTCAGCACTGAGTCCAACCTGTGGTGTTTGGACGCAAAGTGTGAGCTGTTAGACCACAAAGTTTAAGAAGATACATTGTGAGATGTGAACTTTAAAACCCTGCAGTTTCATCGTACAATTTGAGCTGTAGCAGAGGACGAAGATTAAAAATATCATAGAGTGTATACACACCATTAGACTTTATATAGCAACAATAACATTAAAATTCATCCTTATCTGCTTTAGGAACAGGGTAACGTCAAATGTGTGTTTAGAGAGTAGCTCTGCTGAAAAAAACTAACATTTCCTTTTGTAAGAACAAAACTCAACTTTACAAAAAAGGTTAATAGTTGTCTGCATACAGTTTTACCATCTGGGATTTTTATACTATTTAGACAAAAATTGTTTCTACCAGATTGGAGTTTGCAAATATATACATTTTGCTTCATAGCTTTATAGCTTTAAGATGACACCTAAAACTTTCCCCGTCAATATGGGGAGAATTTTGTTCTTTTATTGTTTCAAGCAAAGAAGACATTTTGTTTTTTGAAAAAAATAAAATTATTAAAAGATTTAGAGAATGACTTTGCTTATACATTTCTATTGGTCTGCATCGACACTGGCAACAGCATTATTTTTTTATGTGTGTCAAGAGCAAGTGTTTGTCTTGTGTGTACATTGAATAGAACGTGATCTGTAAAACCTACTCTTAAAAGAAAGGACATTGTAAATCTAGATCTGAAAAATACTTATTAATAAGAAATCAAACACATAAAATCTGTTTTATTTAGTTTACAAGATGTGCTTTTCTAATTTCCATTTTTAAAATGTGTCCTTTGCTTTTGATGGATCAAAATTCTCTCCATATTTTGCACACTGATATTCTATAGTCCTTTAAAAGCAATTCCGTCTATCTTTTTTATTGAATATGGGAGATTTAAGAATAATATTTTAGGCAGTACATGTATCACATTTGATATCAGAAGACGTGCAGTGAGGATTGGTGATTCAGAAACAGTACCACAACTTTTTAGGTCATTGTTTTTAACTGGCACTTTTCTAATGTCCTGTTGTGACTAGCTGTGCCACGGGGCCAAAGCTAGCTTGTGTATTAGCAAACAGAAATGTAGTTTAACTTGGGTTATTTAAACACTGTAGTTAACATTAGGATTTTTTAGCATCTACTTCTTTGAATAAATACAGCAGCTAATGAGTTTCTTTTTTGAGTTAGTCTGTCACAGTGCGGTGGAGGTTTTGAGGACACAATTCCAGAGATCAGGATGCTGAGATGAGTCTTGTAGATTTAATGAATAACTGAGGCAAAATCCAAAAATACAAAGAAATGAATGATTAGAAAACATCAAGGGAAACTCATAGTGATGTTATGAGATGAGCCGAGGCTTCAAGGCCTGTGTCGAGTAGTGGAGGGGGCGTTTCCCCGAAGCGCGTGTCGAGAAGTGATTCATTTAGAGGAGGGGCCGAAATTGAAGACATCCGAAGCCTCGCTACTGTGATACCACGTGACCACTTCGGGAAGTGGTAATGATCAAAATCTGAGTAAGCCACAGCCATAGTTGGAACGTTATTTTAACGTATTTAACATATTTTTTCAGTTGATCAGCAAACAACATTAATGGTGTCATCTATAGGACACAGACTCCCACTACTGAGGTTGATGGTTCAATACCCACCTTTGACTTTTGAAAGTTGCGATTTTACTTAATTATTTTGGCTAATGAGACTAATTTGCATTGGTTTGCCCTAGTAAAAATATAGATTGGGTAAAAACGCTACCAAATTAGCTCGGTTTAGCTAAAAGATTGGTTGAACACAACTTCCAACCTGATTAAAAGCAAAAAATGGGGGAAAACTACACTGGAAAAACTTAAATTAAGTGTATTTACCCTTAATTTTAGGAGGTAAATGTGATGGTTTGCCAGTGGAATGATTATTTTTACTCTTAAAATAAGATAATTAGATAATTTGCACTTGAAATAAGACAATGCAATTGTTTTTACTTATTTTAAGTGGAAATTGTCCTGTTCCATTGGCAAAATGTCTCTTTTACCTCCTAAATCCCCCAAAAATTCTTTATTTATTTTAAGAAAAAATGACTTATCTAGATTACATTTTTTTCCAGTGTATAATGTATGAAGAAAAAAGGACTAACACCTTTCAATTTTCTCATCATTGCCCAATTTGCACAAAATCTTTCACTGTCTGCTTGAGTTAATTTCACTAAAACGGCAGACAAACTGTGCACCTTAAATGATTTTCCTAAGAAATTTTACACCTACAAAAAAACAAACTTACAAACGATTTTATTATGCACACCAGACATTAACAATTTCAAAGAAACTTAAAAGGGGAGAAAAAAAGAAAAACAATTGCATAAAAATCACATATTTTATTACAAACTGTAGTTATGCACTAAACCAGTAGGTGGTGAGATGTTTATACGGAGCCGCATGAACTTTGGGATCATTTAAGCAATTTGGCCAATCGGTTCAATGCCTGATCTCATCATCGCTAGAGACACACATGGGGAGCCAGGGATGAGGAAGCAACAACCAACAACAAGGAACCAGCACTGAGTGACTGCAGAGGTGGAGTATATAAGGGGAACAGAACAAAGGATGGATTAATGAGACTAATAAGGAGCAGGTGTGAATCCAAGGGGAAAGGAAACAAGCACAAGGGGGCAACAAAGAGTAACTAAAGACTGCTTGAATATAATGGAAAATAAACCAAAGAACAAAACAGAACAACTGATAACAGAAAACTAAGGCTCAGTTCGAATTCATATAGGCTACGTCATTAAAAGGCTAGATTCGAAGGCCCATTACGTCATAGTGCGGCGCAGAGGTCTGGTTGGATTCCAAGACTCCTCGTTATGCGGCCTTAAAATGCGTCCTTCTATTTGCCTGATTTGAAGGATGGGTCCAATGTATCCTCGCTATCCTTGGTTTTCCAAGGATTCATTGCGAGACCAAGCAAGCTTACTTGGCGCCGACCAGTGGTGAATATTGGAAGTGCAGTTTAATATAATACAAGTCTGTGAATTGTCGTGGGAAAAAAAGTATTCAACTATTCACCCTAGTTAAATAAACAGAGATGGATGGATTTCTTAGTCGGCATATCTATTCATATCTTTGCAAAGAGCGAACAGTTTATCATACAGCCCCTTTGGCACAGCATTCTGCCCTGTTCTGCATGAGCAGCGTTTGTTTCCACTCACTTAAAACAATGGAAAAGTAGTCAGAATCAAAACAAATTACAGACACTTTGGTTAAACAGTAACATTTTATGAATAAACATTGAGAAAGAATCTGTTTTGTTCTGGCAAGAAGGTATGTCTGGTCTACAGTAAAAACACCATCCTGCAGGGAATGGTGTGGCCTTGAAAGTGAAACAGACTGAGTGAAAACTTTTATAGTGAGTAAATAGGATAAATTAATATATAAGAGAAGAGAAATCAAAATGTTCCGGCAACAGAATGATTCCGTTTTAAAATGAATGAAAATAGTTGTTTTAATGGTTTTTGAGTCAGATATGTGGCGGTAATGTTTGATTTATCTAA
>NW_015150548.1:1378437-1383112 GCF_000732505.1 Cyprinodon variegatus
AATGGGCAAATTTACAGCAGCAGAAAGATTATTGAAAATGGTCACACAAATGAGGACCTTAGAAAAATAATAATTGGGAAGAATTAGAATATAAACAACAAAATACTGTAAAGTGTTTTAACATTATGAAATGGTGCACCTGGAGAATAAATAACCATTATACAGCTATGGATATTTTAACAGTAATGGATATTTGAAAATAGCAGCAACATCAGAAATGTGCAAAATGGCAGCAGCATGTTATTTAACTGACTAAGGTTTCTATCATTACATTTGATTTTATTTGTTCCTGCTCCTGGTGGTTGGAACCTTTATTCCACTCTGGATTCTTGTGAGTATTCATTCTTTTCCTGCTTTGTGTGTCAACTGTCACCGGCGTTGCTAAGCAACATAGCCTATGGCGGTAAAACCCGCCGAAGGGTAGACCTGTTTGAATTCACAGCCAAAACTCTTCCGGTCTTCTTATTTTCACAGACTTCGAAGGATCCAGTCTAGATAGACCGCGTCCTTGGAGGATGCAGCCCATGATTTCGAACAGAGCCTCAGAGTCATAAATGGGGAGAACCATAACATAGTTAGCATGGCTAAATCAGTCAATTTTTGAATTTCTTCTTTAAAATTACAAATTTTGACTAATTTCATCTACTATGACTTCAATAAGGATTTGAGCAAAAAAAAAAAAAAAAGGTACATAAAGGTTTTCCTAAATAGTGGTTTTATTTGAAAATGATAAATAAATTGAGTCTTCGCTCTTAGCTCCTGGCTAAGAGGCTGCTCCATGACAAAGCCGTTTCACTTCAGTGTGTTTCAATTACAAAGCATGACAAAGCCAGCATTTTGACCGGGTAATGTGAACATTAAAGCATACACCCGAGGGTTTTTTTTTTTCTTCTTCTTTTTTTGCAGAGCAAATTTGTGTTTGAAGACACTGTTTACCTCCTCGGCGCTCTGTAATTCCGGAAATGTATTCTAGCTGGAGGCTCGAATGCAGCGCTTATTTGTCCAATGAAGCGTTCGCATCCTGTCCACAGCGCCGCCAGTGAAGCTCATTTGGCAGAGGCACTGTGCATTATTAGCTGGTAAATAAAGTGGCGTGGCGAGAGCGCGTGTGTGCGTGCGAGCAAACTCAAGAGAGTCTCACTGGCCTTGAGTCTGTATTGTATTTAATAGACCTCTTCTCTCAGTCCAGTCCAGCCTTGTTTTAATGAAACAATAACAGCTACAGCCTGTCACCATCTGCTCTTATTACTGCTTCCACCAGCCCACCCTCCCATTCCCTGTCTCATCTCTTCCTGTCAGAGCACTTCCATCACGTTCCACCTTCAGCTGCTCCTTGTTTTTATCGCAATCGTGCAAAAACATTCACAATTTACACAGCTGAAGATCATTCCCTTTGCCAAAACAGCCTCCTATGATGCACTTAACCAAATGCCGTCAATGATCCTAAGCCTTTTGCAGCCCAAAAACATTAATGCAAAACATTTATTTTATGATGTGCGTTGTCAGTTGATTAGTTGATATTCAAAAATTAGTGCCTAAACATTTTACTGTTTGATCCCTGCAGAGAACTCCATACCAAACAGACACGCAGCTGCATAAATAAATATATACATGAATATGTAACACTAGCATGATTAGATTGAATCTTTGGATGCTAAACTGTGCAGGTTATGTTTGTATAAGTCTAATAAATGATTTATATTACCCAGTCTACGCACACATCACTTCCACTGATTCCAAATGCCTGGATAGATAACAGCTAATCTGCATTGGAATGCAGTGTTTGTTTCTTGTGATTGCATTTAAATGAAAATGAACTTTGGTGAAGCCGTTGACATTTTTAAGATATGAATAACTTTAAATTCTTTATTTTATTATCTACATGTAGTGAGTTTCTTCTGAACTGTGAAGCTGGTCTTTTCTGAATATCCTTTTATCTTTTTTTCTGGACTTGAGCTGATTTTGTATGGAGTGAAATTTGCTCCAGTATAAAAAATAAAAAAAGAAATACAAATCAAAACTTAAACTTGATGCTTGAAAACGTGTTTTGAGAGTAACTTTACTGTATTCTCAGATTTGATTTTTTTTTTCAAGGCTCAACTTACATTGTTTTCCACTTTTTGTTTTTTACAATTTTTTAATTTTTTAATGTTGTGTTTTAGTTTTCTTTATGTGAATCTATTCTTTTTAGATTACCGTATTACATGCTTTCTGAATTCACATTCTCTTCACCTCAAACAAAAAACATTCTCTTCAAAAATACAAAAACGCACCCTAATTGCGTATATTGACCAACACAATGTGGATGCTTTTGTCCAAGCTGATCACTATAAATGCTTTATTCCCTCTCACTCTAGATGAAACCCCTCCTCCAGAAGTGAAGAGAATGTGATCTGTGAAACTAAGCTTGAAAAGAATAAAATTCTTAAAATGTGATCTGAAAAACTCAAATCTATTAGCTTAGTAAATTAGCCCCACTAAATCACACATTTAATGTCACATTTAGTCTGGTTTATCAGGCTACAAATCAATGAAAAAACAATTAAAAATATAAATAAACTATAAAACTATATCGATGTAAAGAATAAAAAAAAAATCAATATGAAAAATCATTTGACAAAATAAAATATTCAAAAATTTATTTTTAAAAACAAACCCAGCAAAGTAACTCTCAAAAACTCTTTTTGATTAAAATGGGTATTTTTTAGATTGCTTTACAACATTCAATTTACAATCATGTTTTGTTTTTGTTTTTTCTGCTTGCAGAAATAATGGACCAAAATTCATTCCATAATTTTTAACTCCTTTGTTTCTATAGCATAACTTTTTTTATGAGGTGCATCAAGTAGAATCTAACATATTTTGAAATCTCAAATTTAAGGCAGTAGTAGTGATTTATCTTTTTTCCATATACAAACAAAAGTTTGCATTGGGTCATCTAGCATCACCACCCTAAACATAGGATGATTTAGGGGTTAGCCGTCAAATGTTACTCCTGCTTTTTAAATATGTCACTACTAGGTACTGCCCATACCTTGAAGATTAAAATGTATGCCAAAACTTAGTTTAACAGAGTAATGGACGTGTTCCGACAGCATTAACAATATGCTGTGGGTGTAATAATTGGAACTTCGTATGAGCTAAGCTAACGTTAGCTTAACTGTTCATTGATGAAATTGACGTTCATAAACAGATATTTACATTTCCAAGCATTTTTTTTTTTTTACTGCTGTATCCAACATTGTGTTTGTGAATTAGTCAGTTATTGATAGAGATGGATGACATATATAAAGTAAGAATTCTACTCTTGTTGATTAGCCTAAAGACACCTCGCTAAAGCTAGTAGCCATAAAGCGAGAGAACAGTACTCCCTCAAGGTGCCGGAACAAAACATGGAGATATAAACTCCCAGAAAACCCTCATTTGCTTTAAATTAAGATAAAACATTAAGCTATAATTTCATTTCATTTTCACTTTCATATTTTTATGTAATTCTTCTGTTTTAATGAGTTCCTTTTCATCTTTTTAACTATATGCATTGCCTTGGTGCCACTATAATGAACTTTTCAGTTTTTTCCTCATGTTCAGCACTTTAAATTTTCAGACCACTATAATGTGTGGTATCAATAAACTTTATTTTTTTAGAGTCTCCATAGTAAACATACATCATCTATGCAGTAAAAGATGCTTCCCCCCCCATCCTCTGTCGTCACGGCGACCTTTTTTGCACTCCCTCGCCCTCGTCTCTTTCTGTTTGCCTTCCCTCCTCCGTCTCCGTCTGCTGACTCCCTTCCATCCCGGGAGGGCCTTACGCCACCACGCTAGCCGTTAAACGACATGTCATTGCCACGCCGCAGGCAATGTCATCCGTCCTGCAAGGGGCTTGCCTGGCACCTCTAATGCCAGTCCTACGGTGCTGATGGGTTTATATCACATTGAGTGAGCTCTCATACGGCTGACCGACTGATATATGGCCTCATTATAATGTTTGATGGCTGCGGTGGAGCCGGGTGATTATACTGCTGATAGAGCGCAGCCAACGAGGGATTCAATAAGCTGATCGCTCATTAAGACGCAAATCGATCAGGAGCATTGACTTTTTTTTTTTTTTGTTCAGTGACTGTGTGAACAGGTGTGTCACGGTCTGGTTGGTTTGTTTGTGCGCCCTCATTGAAGGAGCCGCCATGTTTTTTTGCCAGCGCCGGCTCGCCGAGCGCTTCAGCCCCTGGGCCTGACCGTGCCAGCTGCTGGGAGGCAGTTCAGAGTCAGCTGTTGCTGGCGACAAAGAGGCGCGGAGGAGGGGCTGTCAAAAAAAGAAAAAAAAAACAGAATTGGAATTGTTTTGTGTGTGCACAGCTGGTGAGCTGCTCCTCTTTGTGGATGGTGATAGCTGCTGACACCAGGCTGTGATTTGCTGAACGGTGGGCACAATGCAGTCTGTGGAGCTAACTGCCAGGTTCAGGAAAACTTCACTTTTTCAACCATGAATTATCTCATCAGCAGTGCATTTGTGCCTGTACAGTTACATTTTTTTTTATTTTTAGTCCTCCTCCGCAACAGTTTGTTGGCAGAGACCACTAGATTGCTCTTTAGGATCTTTCATTTCAAAATCCCCATCAGGTTAGGGATCCCTCCAGTTTTTAGATGTCTCTGCTCCAGCACATCTGGACCAAAA
>NW_015150548.1:1383840-1385839 GCF_000732505.1 Cyprinodon variegatus
TGTTCCGCTTGATTTATGCATATAATTATCTTTATTGTAATTATGCAGAGAGTTTTACAGATTATATGGACACTGCAATGTAAGTAGAACAGGAAAGGAAAAACAGAAAAAAAGGAGAAAAGATGAAAGAAAAAAGATAAAAGGGTGAAAACGATAAAACATCTTCAGTCAAAACCAGTTATTTGACTAAGACATTTTAGTTTTTACATTTCCATTTCAAAACCGTGTTTTTGCATTATTCATGGAACAAAATTCACTCCATATTGATCAGGTATAAGGATACAGGGAAGCACCTAAAACATGCACTATATTTATCACTGTACTGTTTTTTTAAAAAGCTCATGTAACAGTTGTGGCTTGGAAATAACTTTTGTTTAGCAGGACTAATAGCAAAAATGGCTCCTTGGGTTGTAAATGTTGAAGATGCCTGTCCTAGACTGTGGACTCTGTGGACGTCCAACATTGCCTCTGCCATTGTGATTGCTAAATAAGGAAGCGGTAAACAGGGCTACTTGTGTGTTTATGTTTTCTATAGTTGGTGGAGCCGCTGACTCCCAGTGGGACAGCCCCCAATCAAGCTCAGCTACGCATCCTGAAAGAGACGGAGCTGAAGAGGGTCAAGATTCTGGGTTCTGGAGCTTTCGGAACTGTCTATAAGGTCTGGAACTATCCAATTAACTAGCAAAATATAGCAATAATGACATAAAATGTTTGGTTTCTTCCTGTCTTACTTTTTCCTTTATATCATTTATTTCTTATTTTTATCAATTAATGTCTCTTTATCCCCTTTTTCTACCTTCACATAGAAGCAAAGCAGGCCCTCAGGGTCTGTGTCAGGGTCATGGCTGTATGTGTTTGGGCATATGAGCCCTCCTGATTGTACATTCATAGCCAGTGCTTGTATACTTTCAGGGCATCTGGATCCCAGAAGGCGAGACGGTGAAGATTCCCGTTGCTATAAAAATCCTCAACGAGACCACAGGCCCCAAAGCCAACGTGGAGTTCATGGATGTAAGTATCGTTTTTACTGCACGCGACGGCTCTGTTTCCACGCCTCTCAATGTTCAAGCTGTAAAGTCGAACGGGAGGACCAAGGTTATGCAAGTTTTGCTGTTCAGTCTGAGTCGGTGCTGGTAATAAAGAGAATCTCACTGCAGCATACAGTGGCGGATGTATTCAACAAGACTCTATTAAAAACAGCACCCAGCTTATGAGCCATGGCTTTATTGGAATCCAAGAGTGATAGCGGGAATTGGAAAAAAGAAGTAAGCTGTGGAGTTTTGAGCTTATTACCACCTTATCTGTGCCACCCTTGTTTTCTCTTTCTTTTCATCCAGGACTCAGTCACACATGTGCAGTTTAACTGACAGATATTTAAGTTATATTGAAATAAAAGCAGAAGTTGCAGCAACTGCAGCATAGTCAGGGGATTGCTTTATTTCACCGATGTATTGCACACCAAAAAAGAAGAGTTTTTTTGTCAGCCAGGCAGTTGGGGATCCGTACAGATGTTGGATCAACTCTGGAATATTTTGCTTAAAGGAAAGGTTCGTTTTAACTGTCAGGGCTATGGAGTGAACTTTATCCCATTATTATGGCAAAGACAATGTTTTGTAAATGGAAATTTGAAGAAAATAAAATCAATTGAATAACATTTTAATACTGTAAATAAAAAAGGTTCTGAGTAACTTTGAGTACTTTGATAGTAACTTTGCTATTTTTACAAATATTTTTTTCAGCATTTTTCTCAAATTAATTCACAAAATTATTCTTATATATATATATATTTTAATTATACCTCTTGAAAATAGTCTTTGAAAATCTATATTTTCAAGTGTTTTTAATTAACTGAACACACTAAAGGTTATTTTAAAATCAATTGCATTCTCTTCACTTCAAGCCACATAAAAACATTCTTTCTTCACCCATAAAAACGTTGTTGCTAATGTCCAGCAGATCAATTAAAAGGCGACTTCACTCCTCGCTCCAGAGTAAAATT
>NW_015150548.1:1388034-1389236 GCF_000732505.1 Cyprinodon variegatus
TCAGATTATTTATAGCCTAACATAATGGTGATGAACACTGGTCAGTAGGGCCCCCTAGGATTTTTTGCTTGGGGCCCCCACAGACTCTAGAATCGCCTCTGGTCAAAAGGAACTGTTTGTTTCAAGCTTAAAGTGAATGAAACCTTAAACCCAGAATGCAATCTGAAAAGAAGGAAATACATAAAACCTATTTAGAAAAAGAACATTTCAGAAACTAAATGTGTGAAAAAGAAAACTTACCATCCGAACTTTTTAGTTCGGTCAGCAACGAATGATCAATGGATCATTATCTATACCTGAAACTAATATGTTTGTGGTGATTTATTGAATTTAGCATTAATCGGTAAAAAAATAAAAATAATAATTTTCATCACGATTACTGAGTCTGGGAATGGCCATTTTTGCCCAAATATAATCACACCTCACTCCTGACATCGTCCGACATTGACGTCAGTTGACGACGTGCGGTTAGCCTAGCGCCATTCTCTCGCTTTTCAAGCAAAATCAATGGGAGCTACTAGACACATCTGCAATCAACAACAATTATTGAAGATTTCCAGAGGACTTCACCATTGAAATTCACGAAAGTTATAGTTACACTGACCATGCCCACGTGCATGGCAGTTGGATGTTGTAATACATTAGGTAAAAGTGAAAAAAATATGTTATTTCAACTTTCCAATTCATGATCCATCCACAACTTGAAGAGGGAGGATTTGCTATTAAAAAGAAAAAACACATAATATGTAGCCAATATTTTGAAGAAGAGTGTTTTCAAGATGACTTGGATAATAGCACGTTGTGACAAACATCAGATATAGATACCGTGACGTCACAAACCAGTAGGTGGCAGTAGTGTTCTTTGACAAACATGGATGTCTCCAGTAAAGCATATTCAAATGAAATTACTCTTAATTAAAAAGACTTATAATATGTAATCATTTCATCTTTAAACTACTTTCAGAAGTTTGAATTCTGAATATGACCAGACTTTTCCTTTAAGAGCTTTATTGAAACAATAACAACAAAATTAACTTCATAGAGAGTTTATTGCCGACCTGATGACTGAAAGGTGCCCAGGTCCCGTTACTACTAGTGTTGCACCGATACCGATACCAGTATCGGACGGGGCCCTGATACTGCCCTAGAATGGTGGTATCGTATCGACGAGTACCAACAAATAGGGCACCGATACCATTTTG
>NW_015150548.1:1390715-1401696 GCF_000732505.1 Cyprinodon variegatus
ATCAAGTTTCCTTTTTAGATTACATTTTCTTCACATCTGAATTTAAAAAATGTGATTGGTTTTTTTTCCCAACTTACTTTTACAAAATGTGTTCTTTGTTTACAACAATAGTGAAACTAAATTGGCTCTATAACTTGTAGGCATTGTTAGGCAAAGTCTAATTCAGTGTTTAAGATTTTGGGAGATTCAACCACTGCTGGATTCCACACAGCTTTTAACAGAATAATGTAGAACATTGGCTATGATAAGGTTTAACCTGGGTTAAGTCATCAGCAACAAAAGTTAAACAAGTTATCATTATTCCTGCTGCTGTATTTGTAACACATGAAAGTATTTATTACACTTTTTTTGTGGCTTATTAAACTAGTTCCAGTTTTTGAAATACAGTAACTTTTTATAGAGATGCTCCTGTATGTATATTCCCTGTTATCCTTCCTATTTGACCTTTTTTCTTCTACCTATTTTTTCTTATCACTGCATTTTGCTTGCTTCCTTTCTCTCATTCTCCCCGGGGGTGGGGAGGGTATCTGTCCATCCAGAGCCAATATGCTCTGTCTGTTGGCTTGTTAAACAGCAATCTAAAGGCAGGCTCACGCTTCGCCACAGAGAAACTGGCCACTGGAGTGCCGGCTCCAAAGCACACTCAGAAAATCCACAAAAACGCGCGCACGGACACGCTCACACTCATATGCAAAGAGTAGATCCATCACGATGTACAGCCTCCAAGGGCTTTGCATGTAAAATATGTAGTGTGGTTCGCTTGTGTTAGTGAATATAAATCAGAAGTGTTTATTTAATAACTGAAATACAGTAATTTAAATCACACCTATGGAGATAGGGACTTCCAGAAACATGCAGGAGTTTTGCAAATTTCTGCTAGTCTATCATTCAGCATATATGTCCTAAATGTGTGTGTGTGTGTTGGGGAGGAAGTGAGCCAGGGAGCGGAATGGGGAAAGTCGGGTCAGCTGGCAGTAATGGAGGTCAGCGCTCAGGGAGATGAGAGAGAAAGCAAAACACACATAGTCACAAAATGTCGCACACACTTTCAGGAGTCCTCAACGTTTGCCCACAGAGTAGAAAAAGATTTAACCGGACATAGTTTATGACTCTTGGGACAGAAGAAAAAGACTTAAAGCCTTACTTTTGTCTTCCTCTCCTGATCTAATGTCTGGCTGAAAGTTTGAAGTCTGCATAAAGCATGCAGAGGTCTGCGTAAAGTGTGGAGTCTTCTGTGAAAAGTTTGCTGTCATCTGCGTAAAGGGTGCAGTCGTTTGTGTAAAGCGTTCAGTTTTCTGCATAAAGCATAGAATCATCTGCGTAAAGAGTGCAGTTTTCTGCATAAAGCATAGAGTCATCTGCGTAAAGAGTGCAGTTTTCGTCTGTGTAAAGCACAGAGTTTTCTGCGAATAGCATGAAGTCCTCTGCGTAAAGCCCTGAGTCGTCTGCGTAAAGAGTGCAGTTTTCTAAGTAAAGTGTGCACTCGTCTGCTAAAAACGTAGTCGTCTGTGTAAAGCACAGTTTTTTGCGAATAGCATGAAGTCCTCTGCGTAAAGCGCTGAGTCGTCTGCGTAAAGAGTGCAGTTTTCTAAGTAAAGCGTGCACTCGTCTGCTAAAAGCTTAATCGTCTGTAAAGCACAGAGTTTTTTGCGAATAGCATGAAGTCCTCTGCGTAAAGCGCTGAGTCGTCTGCGTAAAGAGTGCAGTTTTCTAAGTAAAGCGTGCACTCGTCTGCATAAGGTAGCAACTGGATTTATGTTGTGAAGATGTTGCAACCCCTTCTTGAACAGGAAGCTCCTAATGTTGCTGAAAAACATCATGACAGCACGTGTCTCCCTGCTCATGGTTTGAACTAATTTAGTCCACTCTCCCTCTAAGATCAATTTTCTGTATATAAATTTTAAAGAGGACCTCATCCATTTGTCAGCTGCCCTGAGGGCCAAGCCTGGATATCCACCTTCTTGACCATTTGCCATATGCAAAGAAAGCCAGCGTGTGTCCTTGAGTGTTGCAAAGAGTTGGCTAGGGACTGTGCCTCCATGCTTGAATCTGAGCAAGAGAGTCAGAGAGAGGCACAAGGAGATGAGAGCAGCTAAACCAAGTGCCTTCCCCCAACAACTGCAATCGCAGCTTCTGCCACAAGTACCCGTCTTTGCAATCATAACACTTCATCACCACCTCGCGTCCTTCTGCTTTTCAGCTCTGCTTTGACAATTACCCAACACTGAGCCCCAACTGTTCAAACCTCTACATTCATCTGCTGCGGAGAGGGGAAGCAGGAGGGGGGGGGAGTGTGATTAGGAGAATACACGTGCACAAGAAAATGAAACAAGAGTGATAGAGAAAAGACAGAAAGGAGTTTTTGATCGCAAGCAACATGCTGGACATCTCTATCTCTGGTGTTCTAAATGTGTCTGTGCAACATCTTCCTTTGCTAAAATTTAGATGAAAGCGGTTGTGCTTGTACGACTTTGAAGACAGAGTCTTTCAAGATTTCCCCCTCTGTTGAGTTTTCTGGACATATGTTCTGCATGCAGAGGTATTGATGATCCCAGACGTTTGGAGTTAGGGATCTCACTCCAACTCTAAATTGTTTTTGATAATTATAGCCAATACATTGAACCAGACTTAAATTAAACATCTGATTTATGAAAAAATAATAATAATAATTGAGGTTAGATGTTTATAGGAAAACTGAAAAAAAAAAACATTTAATCTCAAAAAGTGTGTTTTTTTTTATCGTGATTTCCCCCCTCACCAAATTTGCATCATTGGTGAGATTCAAGGCTATTAAAGTAGATGTGTGTATAGCCTTTTTTAAGCTGCTCTGCACCAGCAGCAGGGCAACAACAAGATGGCGAGACTTTCCAGATGTATATTGTTATAAAAATATTTGTTAATGTATCTGGATTTATCGTATTGTCACACGTGTTTTCTTTATTGACAGTAGAAAACCCCAATTAAAACATATATATTGGGTAGGGGGCATGTTTATCAAACACAGTACACACAATTATTTGCGATATTTCGTTTTTTTGTGTGTCAATGTCTAAAAGTTTCAGTAAAAAGAAACAAAATTCTTAGACAGCTTAAAGCAATGATTGTTTAAACTTGTATTTTAACAGTGTTACAGGTCAGTGACAGTAACACCCTTCCCCATAAAATCCTTCATGAAATAATATTTCAGCATCATACGTACTATAGGGAGGTACGCAGCATTATATCCTGGAAAGTACATCAGCTATCACGTTATCAGCCCCTCTTATGTCCAGATTATATTCTTGGGCCAGTAAGGCTGACCGCATTAACCACCGGCTGTGGTTATACATACGGTTCAGGAAGACTACTGGATTATGGTCTCTATAGACTAGTGTTGCACCAATACCAGTATCGGACGGGGCCCCGATACTGCCCTAAAATGGTGGTATCGGTATCGGCGAGTACCAACAAATAGGGCACCAATACCATTTTGAGAGCCATACGTTTATTCAACTATTGTCACCCACTCCTGGTAGACAATAAAACGTTCTACTGGATTCACTTTGTATTAGATTTTTTCCTGCTTCACAAAGCAAGGCAGCAGCTTGACAAAGCCATGATGGCAATTATTTTACATTATTATGGTATCGGTATCGGCCGATACTGCACAGACAGGTATCGGGTATCGGTATCGAGGCCAAAAAATGGCATCGGCGCAATACTACTATAGACTATAACAGGACTTGTTGAACCCACAAACTTCAAAATGCTGCAAAGCCAGCAGCATGGTCAATGTTTCCTTCTCAATTTTAGAGTAGTTTAATTGATGAGGTTTGAACTTAGCTGAGTAGTAGGAAACTGGGTGACTGATGTCATCGGTTCCATCTTGGAGCAATACTGCTCTAGCCCCAGTGGTGCTGGCGTCCACTTCGCTAAAATCCAGAGCCGCCAATACAGGAGCGCTGCATAGAAAGGACCTCGCACAGTCAAATGCATGCCGACATTCAACAGTCTACATGAATTGTTCCTTCGGACTACACAACTTTGTCAGAGGAGCCACCACCATTGAGAAGTTCCTGCAGAAACATCTTTATAACCAACCAAACCCAAGAACCGCCGAAGCTCACGTCTTGTGGTGGGCACAGGGTAGCTTAGGATAGCGTCAACCTTTGCATTCACGGGACATACCTGGCCATGGCCTATTTCCTTTCACCAGATAGGTCACCCCCGCTTTGGCAAACTCACATTTAGCCAGATTCAAGGTGAGAGAGGCTTGAGCTAGACAGGCAAACACAGTCTTAAAGTCTTCAAAGTGAAAAGAAAGTACAATACCTGAACTCCCTGGCTAACCACGACACAAAAATGGCAGAGAACCCCTACCAGCTTCCACTGTGAACAGAAAAATGCTTTAGTTAGCCAATTATTCAAACACAAAGTAACACTCAGCTCACAGACAAGATCACAACAGATCAAGGCCCAGGGAATAAGAGAAAAAGGGACCTGACATCTCAGGTTTGAAGCTCTTTATGGGGTGGCTGACGAGCTTCAACACATTGCACCTGTACCAGCCAGGTAGACCTGAAACACAAAGAGAGAGCTCTCTCATGAAGAGAGCTCCTAGAGGTCAGTGACCATAACAAACAGCTCCACCTAAAAAAGAGACACAAATAAACACAAAAGCTTCTTGGTCAATGAAACTTCCTATCAAAGGGGGAAAGATGAATCTACTGTATAAACTATTGACACCTAAAGGGCAATCAGTGAAAAAGAAATTTTGTGGTAATACTGGAGTACTCTAGAAAATGCAAGTTCATGTAATTAGTGTTATTACCAGTAGAAATTGAAAGTTTTCTGTATCCCTAAGTGAAGAAAATCAATTAGAAGACAAAAAAAAATAAGTGCATGAAAAAGTGTAACCATACAATGTTTTAAAAGAAACAACCAAATAATGTGTTTATTTCTTATTGCATGTCAGCAATTTAGTGGAGAGTGTTAATGGCTTTTTACATGTATTTATTAGTAGTATTTATAATTACTCATTTATAAGGACAGTTTTAGAGTTAATTTATGATGAAAGAATCATTACTCCTGTTTTTGTCATTGTACATCAATTAGTAAAATAAAAATAACTCAACATTAGTGCAAATAAACAATTAACACATTAAAAAGTTGGATATTAAGGAAAAATAAATAAATAATTTAAATATTGTTTTATATAATTTTATAGCTATATTTTCAAGCATTATACTTTATTATATTTTTCGAAATTAAATTTAATTATAATATATATAAAAAAAAATTTTAAAAAGGCATAACAAGAAGAAATGATGCACATCTAACAAAAGCAAATGAAGGGTCCGCTGCCATCCCATTTAGTCCCTCTGTGTCTCCTTGTCCCATCTCACCTAGGAGGCCCTGATCATGGCCAGCATGGAGCACCCCCACCTGGTGCGCCTCCTTGGTGTCTGCCTGAGTCCCACCATCCAGCTGGTGACCCAGCTCATGCCCCACGGCTGCCTCCTGGACTACGTGCACGAACACAAAGACAACATCGGATCGCAGCTGCTGCTCAACTGGTGTGTCCAAATCGCAAAGGTAGGCCTTCGCTTTCCTGCAAATAGATTGTAAGGCTTTATGTTGGTTTTTATTCCAACGATGTTGTTAAGTCCAGTGCGACAAAACAGGCTCAAATGTCCCAGACAGGAAACTTTTAATCTCTGATTACCTTTAAATATCGAAACTTCGTTTAATGCAGCTGGCATGTTATATTAGATAACCGCCTAAACACTTGCTTTAATCTTTGCCACTCTTCCTCCTCATCGTAATTATTGTGCCGACCCTTTTCCCTGTTGTCAGCAATGTTAAGCAACAGACACGCCTTGTCAACTTAAACTCTGTCCTCCATCTCATTAATCTCTCAAAGTTCAGACCTCAACTAATACCTCTGCAAAGAATGACTGTAAGTGTGCTATGTTTGTTAACTATTGTATGCTACTTCTGTCAGACCTTTTCTGAACTTTTGAATAAAAAACCATGAGGTTGTTTTGCTGTAATGACACCACGTGTCTGTAGAAATCTACTTGATACAAAGGAATCCTCTATCGGCTTTTATCACAGTTCTTTCAGAGGTATGATGGACCATTTACAGCTACGCCTATCATTATACACATCCAAGGCAAATTTTGATTTAAATCATTTTTAGTCACCTATTGCTGTAGTTTTAGTAGTGATTATTCAACTGCCACAGTTTCTGATTAGGTTTAAATATAGATTCATGGATTATTTTTACTTTTTAAAACTGCTGTTCATACTGTTTAGTTATTTTTTCTTTTTAATTTTTTCTCAATTCCTTTCAAAACATCTAGGTCATATAGACCTGGTTCTTTATTCTGTGTTCTGGAATGTGCCTTTGTACTAAAGATAAACGTATTGAACTTTGCAGCACTAATTCAGAAAATATATGTAACTTGTATATTTAATATGCCTGTTACTATGGAAACTGCTAAAAAAATATGTATTCTCAAAAACTGAATTTCCCTTTTTATGTATTTTTAAAAAAGTTATTGCTAAGTTGTAACTAGGTTATTACAAAAATGCACTGATATCAGATATATTTTACTGAAATCTTTGTTCTTGCCATTACAGAGAAAAAGAATACTTAATGCAAGCTTAGTTAACATTCGCCTATATTCAAAGAATTGTTGACTTTCAACAGGTCTGTTACACTTGAGATGCGTTTTTTGTTGTACTCCTTTTTTACAGCTTTTTAGAGCATACCTTTTTCATCTTCATCAGCAACAAATCGGCTTTGACTTTTGCTTTGGAAGGTTTCAGAGCAGCAGAGCTCTGCTTACAGAGCACTCTAGGTACCATACTAACCCGGAGATGCCTCTATAGATAAGTGGGGGCTACTTCTTCTGGCTACCCCCACTTTTGCTTCTTGTGGCTTGCCTTTTTATGGTATATTACAACCATTTAAAGGGCTACATTAAAACTGGCTGTTGGAGGGAAAATTTAATTACTATCGGGTCCTTAAGTGTCTCAGCACTTTTTCAGTATCTGTATCAGTATATTTTTTATTGTGTACATTTTGGGAAATTTTCCTTACAGTTTGGAAGGAGAAAAACGAACAAGACAATACCCTTATACATAGGATCAGTCACACACTAAACCAATCACGATACAATCAATGCTGGTGAAGATTCTCAATCATCCAGGTCATAGTCATTCCAAAAAAGTTAAAAAACAATCCACTGGATTTTGTTTCCAAGTTTAAAGACGTTTCGCCTCACATCAAGGAAGATTTTTCTATTCACAATGTCAGGAATACTTTCAGGAATCCACCCTTTTGGAATGGGGGTAGTTTGGCTTCTCTTGATAACCTGCAATGCCCAATACCTGCCTGTAGCATTGCAGGCAAACAAAAGAAGCCAAACGACCCCCATTTCAAAGGTGTGGACCCGGTTTTCTAAACAAAAACAAGGCTTTATTGGGCTACTGTATAAAGCCTTCGAACTCAATGCTATTTCTTACATTTTGAATTTGAAAAGCTTCCTGGATGGGAAGCGAAACATCTTCAAACTTGGAAACAAAGTCCAGTGGATTGTTTTTTTTTATTTTTTTTACTTTTTTGTAATATAATCAGTTACATACATACAGTATAGAAGTATCAGTTAATGTCATGATGGGTCTCAAAGATCTAACCCACATGCAGAAAACCACTCAGAGGCACAGAAAAAGTTAACAGTTTATTGGTGAGGTTTACAAAACTCAGAGAGAGATAGAAAAAAACAGGTTATTCTCAGATGGGGGGAATCCTGCGGTCAGCTGAACTGGAACCAGAAACTCTAGGGGGGAGATCACAGTGATGAGTTCAGGGTCCATAGGAAAATTGATCGAAGGAGATGAATGGAACAGTTTTGACTCACATAGTATGGTTCTTGATTGATCCTTGGGTCCAGTTTGTGGGGGAATTGTCCAGAGATGATGGTTACTTGTTGGAGGGCGGACAGGCAGACTAATGGTGGGTCCAGAGGAGCAGCGGAGTAGACTGTCAGACTTTCTTGAGGAGGACTTGAACGGATCTGGTCAAGGTTTCCCCTTGCTCAATGTGAGACGAATAATTCCTTCCAAGGAGAGAAGGACCAGGCTTATCCAGCGGATTGGGGGGTTATCCTGTCGGAGAACCAAAGAGACAAAGAGGTAAAAAACCTAAGACTCACAGAGGCAAAGACTAAAGGTTAGACTCAGCTAAACTTAGAGAGGCTAGAGTACCCAATACCTGCAAACACTCGAGCTGGTGACAGTCCGCTGCTCAAATACTCCTCTGGTGATGACCCAACGAGCCGCAGGTGTGGGGGGAGGGGACCGGAAGAGGCCCTCCAGGCCAAACAGGGGAAAGGGCACCATCTAGTGGGTAGGAGAAGAAACTAAAAAGAAAACACAAAAACATTCCCCACAAACAGAACCCTAACAGTTAAGACAGGCTTAACAACAAAAGAAGCCCAGTTATCTTTAAAATATACCTTTAGGATGGTCTGAGTTAAGTTTTTCCATCTGTTAATTCATGGTTTTGGTTGCCTGAAACCCTGCCAGATGGCGGTAGCTCAAATTCAACATAGAGTGGATGATTTGAAGAGTGAATTACTTGATCTGCCCTTTGTAAGACTTGCTTTAGAGTTTCTTTAATTTTCCAACTGTCAGTTTTAGAAAGCCAGGTTTTGGTTAAAAAAGCATCTATGTATTCATAAGGTGAAGGATATTAGCATGGAACAAATTTATTTTCTGGATATAAAAATAATTACAAGCCAGTGGTATCAGGCCTGATACCAGTATCATTATTCCTAGTTATTACATTTTTAAAGGCTGTCATGATACTACCCTAATAGCCTGATAATGATTTATTACATTATTGTCTAAATGTTATTTTCTTTTCAATTTGAACTTTTTATTACACAATTGACCTTTTTTTGGCAGGTAGGGCATTATTACCTTTTATCGGACAAATATTGATGAAAAGTTGGATTTGACTGATTTTGTCTCTTTCCTGAACAAACTATTAGAGCCTCGCTAAAATTTAGGCTGTGTTCAGTAATATCAGCTCTCTAGGTGCACTGGATTAAATGTCTTATTGCTTCCCAGCTGGTTTCCACAAAATTCTTAAAAGACTTGGTTGTGATAGTTGATCTGGTTGGTCAAACGCGTATGTTGGTGAGAAAGTGATAGACAGATGGTTTGTTCAATCACCTGCCAAGTATTTTTTAAAGTCCCTTTTTTCTTTTCCTCACATTTTCCATGGTCATGTTCCCAGATGGTCCCCCAAAACAAACCATCTGCCACTGCAGGTTGGTCAAATGGAGGAGTTATCAATTAAATAATATCTTAAAACTCCTAAAATCTGCAAATGTATAGCAATGCCATGAGTTTTATTGAAAATGAGGATCAGTACCTCTAAAGCTAAAGGGAAACTGAAACTACTATAAGAGTATAGCAAGTATAGCAAGTCAGTATATATTAAAGATATAAACATTTTTTTTTTTAAATCCTTAATAGTGATTAATTAGATTCAGACCTGTCTGGTATCAGCCGATCAGTTGTAATTGATTTCCATGGGTTGTTAAATGCCCTGTGTTCTGGTTTAGTTTGGCCAACAGTCATTTGTCACGAATAGAAGCTCCTGTTTCTTTGGATTGGGGAGGTCAGTGAGGGAGTGCTTAACCCCTTATCCAACCATGATGGATTATTCCCTAGACTTTGAGGAACAGATTGCTATAGCAGGTAATTAATGCCACCATTGGATTGATTTTACCTCAAAGGGAAAATGTTAGGGTCTTGACCCATTGAGTTAGAGATGAGAAAAGAGATTATTTATAGCTGGCCTTGACTTGTGCATTCAGCTTAATAAATAGGCTGAACATGATTTAACAGATCCTACATTCTTGAATGGCAGGGTAAAGGTAACTAAGTGAAAATTATAAACTAGCACAAATCTTTAGGGGAATTGATGTTTGGCTATGAATGGATGAGATTTCTCGATGTCTGTTTGTGGGTTTTATGTCATCTTAAAACACAAAATAAACCTATAATTTTAGCAAATTTTTTTCAGGAGGATTGCTTTATCTGATTAAACCTTTCATGAACAAGACAAATGGTATTAGAAAAGTTCCTTTTACAGCTATTGAAACAGAGGGCTGGATTAAAACTTGCTGTTTGATGGAAAAGGACTCTCTTAGCACTTTTCAGACACAAATATGAGTACGTATACATGAGCCTGCTTTGAATTGTGCATTGGATGTTTTCAGAGCAGCAGAGCTCTACTTACAGGCCACTCTGGATGACAAGTAAGGGCTGCTTCCTTGAACCCCAGTCAGGTTTCTTCCTGTTAAAAGGGGGTTTTTCCTTTCCGCTGTCGCTACAAGCATGCTTAATGTAAGGGATTGCATTCGAGTCAATGAGTCGATGCAATCAACTGGTTTTCTTTAGATGGAAAACTTTGAATCAATTTGACTGTATGATCTGGTGAACTGTAAAGTGCTTTGAGATTATGTGTTGTGAATTGGCGCTATAGAAATAAACTGAATAAACTCAGAGATAAAGCTGCTGAAAGCAGCATTTTCACTATCTTTTATAGATTTTTATGTTATTATAGGTGTAAAAAATCTTTATTTTGTTATATACACTGATTCTGGAAAAAAGTTGAAAATAATTGCTTTATAAATGTTTTATGGCCATCAAAGTGCTTCAGAATCTTTATTCTTCAAAATTCTTAAAATTCTATGGGTCAAATACTAAAGCAAAGCATAGTAAAAACATTTGAAACAATTTGGCACATTTGGAGATTTTTGGACACGCTGGTGACACCAGAAGTTCAAAGCCCCACAGCTCTGGAACTGTCTGAAATTTTCTGCATTTGTGGTTGACACGATGTAGAACAAATGTAATACAATGAGACCTGCCTTTTCTCAAGCATTTCTTTATTACTGCTGTTGAAAAAAGATCTATA
>NW_015150548.1:1401706-1403657 GCF_000732505.1 Cyprinodon variegatus
ATCTGGAAAAAGTGAAAAATAATTTCTTGATAATTGTTTTGTGGCCATCGAAATGCTTCAGATTCTTCATTCTTCAAAATTCTTCAAATTATATGGGTCAAATAATAAAGCAAAGCATAGTAAAAACATTTGAAACAATTTGGCACATTTGGAGATTTTTGGACACGCTGGTGACACAAAAAGTTCAAAGCCCCACAGCTTTGGAACTGTCGGAAATTTTCTGCATTTGTTATTGACACGATGTAGAACAAATGTAATACAATGAGACCTGCCTTTTCTCAAGCATGTCTTTATTACTGCTGTTCAAAAAAGATCTATAATTTCCAAGAATAAAAAGAAATACTTTGGGTCATGTTTGAACTACTCACCCATATATATATATATATATATTCAGAAACTAGAGGGTGTTCAAATAATGTATTGCACATGTAATTTGGGCTTACAGTTCCTAAGTTATTTGCTTTTCCATTTGGGTATGCAAAATAAGCGAGGATTGCCCAAAATGAAGAAAGAACTGGTTGTTTTTTAATTTCAAGCAACTTTTAGAGGTCTCGAGATTATAGAATATTAGATCACTTAAGACCAAAGATAGCTTTTTTTTTATCTAAGAATAATGAGATAGCTTGACTGGTATCATCATACAACAAGGTTTATCCCACTGGTAAACAGATTTCAAGAAACACGCCATTTTTTACCTTAAGATAACTCATATGAAGCCACACCCTTTTTAACTAAAACAATAAAAGGATCAACTGTTGTCAAGAAATGTAGGCTGTCTTTACTCAGAATGGGCTGATAAATAAAATATCAATACGGCTAACCTTTTTTTTTTGTCTTGCTTACCCTAGCTTTAAAGCAAATGAACATTTTTATCTTGAGAACAAACAACAGTTAAATGGGAAAGACATCATAAGCATGAATATCTGAAATAAGATAATTTAAACAGTATTAAGTGGGAACAGGCAAATTAACCTTAAGATTATGAAATCATTAAAGTGGGATAAAATAAGAGGACTATTTATGGCAAGATTAGATTTTTTTGTGATAGCAAGGCAGACTAATGTTAGCTTCCCTACAGGACTGAAGTAAATCCAGTAAGACCACGGTGACCAGAAGTCTCCAATTTCCGTGGACAGTCCCGTTTTTTGACCACCTGTCCCCTGCTAAAGCTGTCCCCGGAAATGTCCCCGATTTTAGAGTTTTTTGAGCGAGGGGGAAATGTTTTATGGTAGAAAAGTGAGCATGTTGCGGGCAGAAACAGCAGTTACGGTTGGATTTTGCGCTGCTTTTAACCTTAATATGATTAAAAGAGTGCACCGCTTGTTGGACTATAATGATCCTTATGCATCTCAGCTGCCATTAAAACACAAAGAAGAAACAGAGCGCACCACTTTTTAAACAGACAAAGAAGTAAAAGCGGAAGTTTGTTATCACATCCCGACACTGCCCTGTGTTATGTTGAATGTCTTAATCGATTTGTTTTATTTGGATTGAGCTGATCTTGTGATAAATGTTTGCTTCATGTCCAATTTAGAAAATAATCAATACAAAGTAAGATAAGACCACAGTTTGTTGTTGGTATGAATAAAAGAGAATCAGAAAAAACTCCTTGTGAGGCGCTAATCTGGTTCAATGGTTCTCCTGGGATCAACAAAGGTTCATTAAAAGATGTTTTGGAACTGATTGGTTACCTTTAGCTTGTATATTTAAGAAAGTTTAAGAAAGACCTAAGACTTCCAGGCTTAGGTGTGCTTTTCTACTACTTAGTTTGGACATAAGAACATTTTTCAAGAAAAATAGGAGTCAGTAACAGGAAAACGCAGACACAATCTGCATGATCTGAAAATGATGAGACAACTTCCTTTCCATCCATCCATCCATCCATCCATCCATCCATCCATCCATCCATCCATCCATCCATCCATCCATCCATCCATCCATCCATCCATCC